>NC_056738.1:155805060-155820060 GCF_019279795.1 Protopterus annectens | reverse complement strand
TGAGTTTTCAATCATGTGAAGTACTATATATATATATATATACATATATATATATATATATATATATATATATATATATATATATATATATATGTATATAAATATATATATATATATATATATATATATATGAATTTACTTTAGAAGCTCAAAATATTGAAATGTCGAAATTCAGTATTTCGAGCCCATAAAGTGTAATCCTGAAAAGAGCGAAAGCTCAGAGACGTGAATTTCAAAACCTCAAATACCGAAGGTTTTGAATTTCACACTTATGAGGTTTCACTGTGGTTATGAATTCTGGTAAGTGTGTGTATGTGTTAAGGGTTTAGGGTAGGGGCTGTGGTGTGTGTTAGTGTGTTTTGTATGTGATGTGTGTCTGCGAGCAGAATGTAGCTCGTGTGGTGGTGTTGTGTGTGTGTTTGTGTGTAGTGCGACTTCGTAGTTAGAATATTTAATTAGGGGGGTGCAGGGGGGCTTTATGTAGTAGAGAGCTTGTGTTTGTGTTTGGGGAGGATGGTGGGTGTGTGTGCAGTAGTTGCATGAAATTCAAAATCTACGGTGTGCGAGATTTTGAATTTTTCACTAATGAGTTTTCTATGTTTTAAAAATTCGACTATATAGCTCCAAAATACTGAATTTTGACATTTCAGTATTTCGAGGATATAAAGTGAATCCATAAATATATATATATATATATATATATATATATATGTA
Source organism: Protopterus annectens (assembly GCF_019279795.1). Lineage (NCBI taxonomy): Eukaryota > Metazoa > Chordata > Ceratodontiformes > Protopteridae > Protopterus > Protopterus annectens. The sequence continues at coordinate 155,819,346 of NC_056738.1, read as the reverse complement.
TATATATATATATATATATATATATATATATATATATATATATATATATATATACATATATGTGTGTGTGTGCACGCACGCGTGTGTGTGTGTAGATATATTGATATACACACACACAAACACACACACACACACACACACACACACACATATATATATATATATATATATAGAGAGAGAGAGAGAGAGAGAGAGGCAGCCACTGTGGTGCAGCGGTTAGCGTTGTCACCTCACAGCAAGGGGTTCTCTGGTTTGATTCTTGGCTGGGGTGCCTTCTGTGCAGAGTCTGCATATCCTCCCTGTGGTTGCATAGGTTTCCTCCAGGTGTACTGGTTCCTCCCACATTCCAAAGACATGCAGTAGGTGGATTGGACACTCTAAACTGGCCATAGGTGTGAGTGTGCCTGCAAGTGAGTGGTATGGCTTAACTACCGTGGCAAGGCTAGTCACCTGGCGGTGTAAAGATGAACATTGACATAACCATGTGTGCTAAGAAAGGACCTCGGTGCATGCACAAAAATTAAAAGAACAAAAATTAAACAAACAAGCCCCCCTGCATCTCCCCACATCCCCTGCTAATTATATTCACAAACTCCATGACAGTACAATCCCCAGGTAAAGGCAATATTCTCATACCTGGGAACTATCAATCACTCACACCTATGAACCATCTGCATATGTCGACCAAATGCATATATGTGCACATTACTTATAGACATAGACAGACAGACACACACACACACACACACACACACACACACACACACACACACACACATATATATGTCTGTACATCTCTCTGTCTAGATATATATCCATTTGGGTATGCTCCTTATGATCGTATGTGTTTGGTTGACAGCTGCTTAGCTGACCATTTATGATTGACAAGTCAGCAGACTGAGATATGTCTTAAACTGAATAATTATCAGGGTTGGGCAGTATGCCCTTGTACTGTGTTTGTGCAATCTCAGAGTTGGTTTATATAATTAACAAGGAGTGTGTATGTGTGTGTGTGTGTGTGTGGGGGGGGGGGGGGGCTTGCCCCAGCAAAAAAATGGTTTAATTTTGTTTTTGCATGCACCAAGGATTTTTTCTTGGCATACACATAATTGCTTGTTGACATCTGCATTTTTGATGAAAATATGTCAGTGTTTAGCAGGTCGACTTTAGGTGTATTTGGTGTTTCTTACTACCCTTATCCATACTTGGGTAGGAGGAAGCTTCTCTGTTCACCAGTGAGAGTGGGGAGCTTTGAGCAGCCTATCTGTCCCTGGAGGAGTGGTCTCAGCCCAGAAACTAGTAGCTTATTGGCCGTTTTGGGTCAATTCCTATCTCTTTCAGTTTCCCTGCCATAAAACCCGCATTTGTGCAATTTTGCGCACCGCACAGCATCGGGCAGCGCCGCTTAAACAGGTTTAAACTATTCCCGGCGCCACAAAGTCTACTCTTCACTTTTTCCCTTAGAACTGTTCTAACTCTCAAAGTAAGCACCCTATACTAGTTTCTAAAGCCCTGCACTTGCTCAAATCTTATAAGTAAACACTAACAAACTAAAGCACTACACCCTCTTATACTCTTTATAAGTACTTAGCCCCCTATTGGTCCTTTCTGATCAGTCAATAAACAGTTCCTTATACTATTCTGGCATGTCCAAAAGACAGTTTCAGGTTTACTCTCCTGTCCAGCTAGTGAATCTGGGAATCTTGGAGGCAATGTTACAACTGCGTTATGTACACAGACCACCCTCTCCTCCTCCCAACAAGCTCAAATATATGTGAGAGATGCAACTATACAGCCAAACTGGAGGCTGAGCTCTCTCAACCCAAGACTGGCACAGTCAGTCAGGAGGAGAAGTTAACCACTCACACCACAAATCCAGTCACACATAGACCTATTGCATTAGCAAACCAAACACATAAACACACAAAAACATACTCGGAGGCCCTAAATAAAAATCTGCCAAAGCAACAGAGACCTCCAAAGCAGACATCCAAGCAACTGCTACCCCACAACAATACCCATGTAGCACATACTTCACAAAGTCAGTGTGCCACACAGTCATAGCCCTTAAGGCTAAACAGCACACTAAATACACTTCTAATAGGTGATTCTATTGTCAGACACACTGACGTCCCACTCACCAGACTGAAAAAGGAGAAAGTCACTGTAAGCTGCCTGCCGGGTGCCAGGATCTGCCACATAACACAAGCATTCAGGTCACTCCAAAGCAAGTACAAATATGACTCCGTCATTGTCCATGCTGGTGTGAATGATCTGAGACGTACCTCCATGGACTACATGAAAAGAGACATAGAGGAGCTCTCTGATCATGTAGTCCAGGCCGGTATGACCCTGACCTTGAGTAGCGCCTTGCCCTCACCATGAATGATGCCACAGTATAAAGACAATATGATCAATTTTAACAACTGGCTAAAAATATTGGTGTCACTCAAAGTGGATCCAGTGTCTGTCAGCCTGGGATGACATGGTCGACAAGCCACGTTGCTTCGCTAGGGACGGCTTGCACCTGTCACCCCTGGACTTTCGAATACTGGCTATGGCTTTTGCCACCCCCATAGTATCTTTTTTAGGCAAGGCTCAAAAGACAAACCCACCTCCATAGACAAGACAAGGAGAAAATAACTAAGGGTAATGCTACTCAACGCCAGAAGTCTAAATCTCAAGATGCACACACTCGAGGCTCTCCTCAGTATGGAGAATATTGATATCTGTGCAGTAACAGAAACCTGGTTCAAGGCTCCCGAGAGCACCCCAGCACTACCAGGTTATAACTCATACCATGCTTCTTGGCCCCAAATCTCGGACTGAAACACAAAAGGAGGGGGAGTATCCATATTCATCAAAGGTACCCACACCTCCAGGTTAATGGCACTGCACGAAGCATCGGAGATCATCCATGTGCAACTAACAGTGGGCAAAAATGCCTTTCAGTTTGTAGCCTGCTACAGATCACCCTCCCCAATCTCAGGAACCTCACTGAGAACATTGGAGAATATGAAGGTCTCTCCAAACACCAAAATATTGGGTGACTTCAACTACCCAAACATTGATTGGGAAAACTATTGAAGCCCAAACACCCTTGCCCAATGGTTCCTAGAATTTATAAACTCCAATGCTATGGAACAACTGGTCACCACTCCCACAAGAGGGGACATATTGGACCTGGACATCACCAACATGGGGACTTTATGTTCCACACCAGACTTAAACCCCTCATTGGTAAGATCAGACCATAAACTAATCTCATTGGACATCCATATCCCATCCCCATCCCCAGCCAAGGAAACCACTGTGAAAAATTTCTCAAAAGCAAACTTCACACTTCTCAAAACTGAGTTGGAATCCTTCAAAGCTCCATGGCCTCACATAAAGTCACTGTTCAAACTCAGCCTTATTACAGGATATGTACCCAAAGAATGGTATACAGCAACAGTGGTCCCACTCCACAAAGGTGGTGCCACAACGGACCCTGGGAACTATCGCCCTATAAGCCTAACTAGTCTGGTCTGCAAAGCTATGGAGCGTATCATCATGGAACTCATAAACAAAGACATTGGGAACCTCCAGACACTGGACCCTACCCAATTCGGCTTTGTTAAGGGCAGATCTTGCCTCTTAAACCTAGTTGACTTCTTTGAAACAGTTACCAAGGCCATAGATGAGGGGAAGGTAGTCCACACAGCCTACCTGGACCTCGCAAAAGCCTTCGACACAATACCCCACTCGGGCATCATAAATAAGCTTACCAACTTAAATATCAACCCCTATGTCACAAGATGGGTTGCAAACTGGCTCTTGGATAGAACCCACATGGTCAGAATTGCAGGTGCCATGTCTGACTCTAAACCAGTTACAAGTGGCATCCCACAAGGCTCAGTCCTGGGACCTCTCTTGTTCGGTATATACTTCTCTGAGGTACAGGCTAACACGGAAGGACTATGGCTGACCAAGTTCGCAGATGACTGCAAACTGGGAGCCATAATCGACTCTCCGGCTGACACAAGCATCCTCCAAAAGGGTCTCACAGAGATGGATACCTGGTGCCAGAGTCACGGCCTCAAGCTAAATGCAAAAAAGTGCATAGTTATCCCCTTTGGGAAAAACAAAGTGCCCACAAATTACCACATAGGAGGCAATCCATTAAGTATGGAAGAAGTAATTAGGGATTTGGGGACACAAGTAGATAGTAATCTCTCCTTTGACAATCACATTGCCAAAATGGTTAGAAAGACCTTCTATATAGCCCACATTATCCCAAAAGGGTTCACATCTAGATCTAGAGAGGTCATTGTGCCCCTCTACTCATCAGGCCCATAATTGAATACAATGCCCCATTTGGGATGTACTTTACCCGACACCTGCAGCAATTGGAGAGACTTAGACCCCAAAAGTACCTCACCAAAAGGATCACGGGCCTCAAACAGATGCCCTATGCAGGTCGACTAAAGAAACTCCAGCTCTACTCAGTTGCTTACTGCCTACTCAGAGGTGATCTATGTCTGATGTACAAAGCCATGTCTAACCCAGAATTAATGGACATACTCCACCTCAGAAAATCCAAATCCCTTAGAGCTACACGCTCCAGGGACTTAAACCTCAGCACAGCAATAAACAGGACATGCTGGAGGGACAGATTCATACCCCAGAGGCTCCCCTCACTCTGGAACAGAATCCCAATTCATGTTAGGCAAAGCCCCTCACTGACCCTCTTCAAGAGAAATCTTGACGAGTGGATGGGAGATCATAAGTTTACCCCTCAGATCTCTTCTGTGTCCCTGCTAGACAGAGGCACAGTAAACTAACCTTAAAGGGATATCCTCTGTGACCTACTATACAGAGGCACAGTTAACTAATCTAAAAGGGAGGCGAAAGCCAAACACACTCTGGCTAGGCTTATAAATGCCCTTGGGCAGAAAGCCTAGCATCTACCTATGAACATATATATATATATGTTTGTGTGTGTGTGTATCTATATAGAGATATATATAGTTATATATACACTTGTGTGTTTGTGTCTGTACCTGTATCATATATATATATATATATATATATATATATATAGATATATATATATATATATATATATATATATATATATATATATATATATATATATATAGATATCTATATATATGTATATGTGTGTGTATGTGTGTGTCGGGGCACATCATATTATTTTTAGTTTCTGAGAAATAATATACATATGTTCATTAAGAAAGCAGAAATGTGTTCAAACAGTGTAATATATGATGAACATATAAATTGTACATGAAATGGTTAATAGTGCTACACAATTCTTATTTGCAACCTTAAAAGGTCTTATGACCAAGGCGTTATTAGTTTCCCTTTAGAACTCTGTTTAACAAATGTTAAAGTGTTTTCATCTGTGAAATATACAGTTAAGCTGTGGCAAGCAGCATATACCTTTTAGGACAACATACAGGAAGCCATAACTAAAAATATATTGCATTCTAATAATGTATTGTGTGTATGCAGTATACCTTTTCACTATCAGCTTAACAGGTACTAACTCCGACAAGACAAAATGCCCATATCTGTAAGTTTCAGTAATTTTATGGTTTAGTTTAGTAAAGAGAAACTATATAAATGTACATAGGAATATGTATTAGTTGCTGATCTTTGTGCATGTCTTAGTAGCATGCACAAAATCACTAAGGTGGAGTACCTTGAAAGTCAAATAATTCTGAAAGTTTTTATTCAAGAAAGATAATTTGTTCTGTCAAAACTTTGGCTGTAGGCAGTATCAATATGCCTGTTGCAAATATGAAAATAAGACAATAAACTCATCTTACATATTGTACAGAAGCACTGTGGTCTTGCATCACTCACACACCCCCACACCTGGCCTGTAATCCTAGAAATAATATGGCAGGAATCTGAAACTACACCCTTTGGGCTAAACAACATAGCCTACAGATAGTTCTAAAGTGCAGGTAGAACCACCTCATTTCTTTTGTTGCTTTAGTCATGAGTCTCTGGTGAAGAGTGCAGTCCTAATAGCTTGAATGTAGGCTTCGGCCATTGTTGTATATTCCATTGGGATAGATTGGTGGGGATGGTTAACCTGACTAAAAGCACAGGAACTTGAGGGAGCAATACTTTTACCCTGTAAAGAACATCAGTAAACTGTTTGGCTCTTGGCAAGGCCTTTAAATATGTTCATCACAGTTAAGTTCATGGTCAGATTTTACTCTCAGATATTTTACAGTTGGTACAACTTCAGAAGCATACCATCAGCTGTCTGATGCTCAACAGGATGCTTCTGCTATCTGCGTGGTTTTATTACATTATATCATGGATTTTGGTTCAGGGGATTTTGCATTAACATTAATCCACAGATGCTTAGCTGTTTCTGCAAAGACTGAAAGTTTTCTTACAGGTTCTGCCTGAACTGTTGAGAGAAACACTCCTGTGATGTATACAGTTTAATACAGGTATTTTTGTGTTTACTCATGCACCTCCATGATTACAACTACACCCCTTCAAACACTTGTATATAATATATTCCATTTCAATAAAATATCGAGTCTGCATCAGTGTGAATGAACTGTATCAGCTTAACTTTACTAGTGTAAATGCATAATTAGTTGATATGTTTATATAATGTGAACAGTTCAGTATGCTACTGTCTTATTTTCTAACACTGCAGTGTTAAATACAATAGTATTGTTTAATTTACCCGTGGTCAGTTTACATTGTATCTTGTATTGTATTGTACCAGTGAAGCTATTCTTCCCAGGCCTCCCCTGAAAATGTGTTCTACCTACTTGAACTTCCCAGGTCAAGAAATAGAAAATGGATATAGATAGATAGATAGATAGATAGATAGATAGATAGATAGATAGATAGATAGATAGATAGATAGATAGATAGATAGCTACATCTATCTATCTATCTATCTATCTATCTATCTATCTATCTATCTATCTATCTATCTATCTGTCTGTCTATCTGTCTATCTATCTATCTGTCTATCTAATCTATCTCCATAATGAGCAAAATATGTTTCCTTGCACTGCTACCTCATGTTTGCATACAATGGGAAACAAAAGAGACTGCAGCACTGAGACCTGAGTGATTTTAGTCAAGCGCTAACTTTCTCTGACTATGATTTAGTTGTGTGTGATCTTTTGATGTCTGTGGTTCAGACAGCTTTGAAACAAAGTTGTAAGACTGTCAGCCAGTTCATTACCTTGCACTTTACTACAAAGGGTGCAACGGTCCACTGCTTCAGATGCTTTTGAGATATCCAGACAGAAAGCAGCAATGCATTATACTCTGCTTAGATTTGTTCTTGTAAAACCATGACACTGAACAAAGGTGTGTGCACTTAATAGCCACATCTGAGATAGAAGTCAGTAATTGCAAAATCATTCTGATGGTGTCACATGAAATTTGTATGCACAGCCTTTGCTAATAATTTAGCCACTAAACTCAAGACAGCAATGGAATAGAACTTTAGCTGGACACATTGTTGACTTGTATGATGAAGATCAAATTCCACGTACTTATATTGTTTTTCATTTTTTCATGGCATTTTTCATTTTAGGGCTTATTCATTAAATAACAATATAAATATCTAAGTTCAAAGCTATCAGGCCAATGAGATATAATAATGCCACAAAGTGATGTATTGTAAAATAACTATGCATTAATTTTCTCAGAAAGGACATTCAGTGTTAAAAAAACACATTAGACATCCATCAGCATGATTATGAAAGAAGAGTCATAATTAATGCAACACTTTTCCTGAAGCCATATTCCTTTTCTTCAGTTTCATTTTCTTTAACAAGAAATTTAAAGGTTGAGCCTGATTAGTCACCTGAACAGTGCATACAATATTGGAAATGAATGTCACAAATCAGAAAGTTAACCTCTGCAATACCTTGACAGCTTAATCAAATGGATCAGACATTCTACAGCTTATGAAAGATTTAACAGCAGGATTAGTACATAAATTCAAAAAGCTGTAAAAGTTTCCTACCTTAACCGCAGAACAAGATTCACTGGAGACTGATTTACTGGAGGCTTGGGCTGCTGTGTAAGTTTTGTCTAAGGAAAAAAGGAACACAAATATTCGATTCTCTGACAATATTTCATGATCAGTATTCTATAAGTAATCCATATTTACAATGATTTTAAAAATGATGTAAACAGCATTTGCTGACCTGAACATTAAAGCAGAAGGCAGCATTAGCCTCTCATACCTCTCAACCTGCAGATATTGAAAATAGATAGAAAGGCTCTTGAAAGTTAAATACATCTAGACAGAAATGTAGGCACCTAATCAGCATAAAATCCGACTCACAGGTAGTGCACAACTCCTCACACTTCCAGATGAACTGTGAAATATTACTTAGAAACGCAAATTAAAAAAAATGAGAGTGGCAATATACCTTAAAAAGAAAAGCACAGATACAATGTAAAGTCTGTTGACTTTAATGAATAGTATAGACTTTACAAAAGCCGTTTATTTTTGCTTCTGAAAAAGGGAAATGTAAGATGCGGGTCTCTCTTAAAAAGATTAGTGCCACCGGTATACTAGTTTCCTAATTATTAACCAGCTTCATATATAATGGTGAGACTCAAGTCAGAAAATATTGGGAAGGAGTAAATCAAGCCTGAAAATAGGTACATTACACAATCAGATGACAATCAAGTGGGAAAACATGAAGTACCTCAGAAATAGGAACAATTGAGGGATCTGCCCACTTTAGCTCTTATTGTATTGCGAAATAATAGTTAATGAAATCTAGACTTAGAGACAGAATACTGAACTATGATTGGGTAGTGGCTTATTTATATGTGACAAGAGAGTCATCATTTATTTGTAAGAGGTGTTTTTTAATTCCTTCCTTGTGTTTTATTTATGAAATACAGTGTTGTTTCACACGATTAGGAAACCGCTGTAGAATGGTTACTGTAGTTGATCACCAACACCATCATCACTTAACACCAGCAGGTGCTGCACTACTGCACTGCATCTGCCAACCAACAGAGGGTGAAGTACACCATAAAAATCCAAGCTGCCATCACATAGGTGTCTCACCTTTCATTACTATCCATTCAATTTGTGGGTTCCAAATATCAAGTCCCTCTGGAAAGCGGAAAGACCTAGTTGAATGGAAGAGCTACATGAGTCGAATGGTTGATAAGGTGAGGGGTGATGGTTACAGGTAAATGTAGGACAGAAGAACTATTGTAAAATTCTTAAAACTCTACTTAAGGAAGAAAGTATGGAAGAGGTAGTCATTTTCATCTTATAGGAGATTGGTGCAATCTTAAGACACTTACAGAGCCCTGGTACTAATGTAATGGGGGTGGTAAGTTTTGAACTGAATGCTGTAGCAGCAGGCTGACTCCAACTTCTTCAGAAAGTATTCCTTCAAAATGTTCACAACTGTCTTGCAGGAGGGGGCTAATGGAAAGGCATGTAGGACCAGCAGAAGGCTGGTGAGAATATGTGGAAATGAAACTCTTACTGTGAGACTCCCACTGTGGGTGCTAGGATATGGCTGTATGAAAGGGAGAATGTAAAACATACTGGATATGAATTTTCTGTTCTTTGGGACAATCTGACAACTGAAGGAGGGCTATTAGAATGATCAGGTATTTAAGCAACATCCTGAGCTGTAGAGGTTGCAAAATTCTTTCAAAGAATTACTACTGCAATATAATGGATGATCTGAATGAAGCTCTTTGCATAGAAATACTGATGCTCTACTTTTCACCTGCATCCATTAGATAATTGAAAGAAACAAACAGTCATCATGAAGATGTCACTGCATCCTGTGAAATGACAGGATATACAAAGAGAGCAATGGAAATAGAGTCAGGCTTGCCAGTGTAAAAAGCCATAAAGGGTTTCATGCATCCAAACATTAAGGGCTGGCATTTATGTGCATGTTGCTCAGGGACAGCAGAACATTCTACTTCATGAGATAAAACTGGTGCTTCTGGCTCTACTCAGGACCAGAACCTAAATAAATTGGGTCTATGTTAAATCAGCGAACACTTAAAAAAGTGAATGCTGATTTATCAACCTTGTTTAATCGAAAGCTTAAAATCCCAAACACTTGGAACAGCATTTTTTTCCCTGGGAAAAAATATCACTGTCCCGAGTGTTCGGGATTTTAAGCTTTCGCTTAAAGAAGGTTGATAAATCAGCATTCGCTTTTTTAAGTGTTCGCTGATTTAACATAGACCCAATAAATCCCCATATAGCTGACTATTTAAAGGGGCATACAGTGCACCACAAAGTCCGCTGACAAGGGACTACTACCTGTTGTTCAAATACGTACCTCTGACATGGAGTGACTTGGTATGAATGTTCTGGGCAATTTAAATATGGCCACAACTTGAGGTCATGAATGCATGTACCATAACAGCTGTCCTTGCATTAGGAGGAGACAACCTTGACTTGTAATACAGGTGACAGGAAAGCAGCAGTCAATGTAACATGCATGTGAAATATTTTGTATATTATAGCTGAGCTGCTCATTGCTATTTGGGTTGTGTCATTTGTAAATCTTTCCAGTATTTATTTGACAAAATGGAGGGAACATCAATCCTGCAGCAGTTTAGGGTAAGCTATGGAATGTCTGGGAGTTTAAGCAGCATGGGTATGCTGCTTGTGAATTACATTGTCATCTTTAATCTCACGCTAGTTATAAAACTTCTTCTACCTGCTGTAAGCATTAATCTGTCCAAATATGCCTAGAAAAATACTGAATGTGGAGTGAAGTTTACAAAGTAATCTGCAATAAATTGTATCTGTGCACCAAATGAAAACCATAATGTAAATTATATAATAAAATTTAATTATTAATTAAAAACATGTACACTGATTGGTTAACGCAAGCAGATTGGCTGCTGTAAATTCATCCTTACACACTGGAACAAGTCTGCCAGGAAAATTGCTACCAATAAACTTAGTAAAAATCAAAATACATCTCCATTTCTGCATAACAAAAAAAGGAGATGACATAACCACCGGCTTGTAAATGTTAGCTTACACTTATCAAGGGTACTAGAAGTTGTCAGAGATATGGGATCATGTATGGCTAGGCTTAAAAAGGCCCTTGTGGTCATTAGCCTAGTAAACACCTATGAACCTATGAAACTAATTCTAATCTGTGAACAGCAGTTCACAGATAAGTATGTACTGTGTCATCTCTGTTTAACTGCTTGTAGTATGTGTACTTCATTTAAGATTTATGTGCAAAAAGAAGCTTTGTGTTATACAAAATGCATTTTACCTAAACAGAGCTGCATTTCAACATAATTTAAAGCTTCTCTTCATTCACAAACTCTAAAGAAATTTCAGACACTAAAATAAAATAAAATTAAGTGAAGATAACACAGTTGATCCTAATCAGTGAATTGCTTTCCGTATCATTAACGGGTACAAAAACTAGCACATTCTAATTACAGACAGGCAGAAAACAGTTAACAGATCTAGACTGGATTTACGTGAAGTTCCCAGACTCAAAGGCAGTTGGAATAATCACTGATTCACCAACATGTCTTTCAGATGGCAGAAACCAGAGCTTCCAGTGAAAACCTGTAAGGACATGCAAACTTTTTATTATTAAAAAAAAATTGCACAGCGATTCAGTAGAACAATCAACATGGTCACTGTAAATCCAAAATTATTAAGTATATTAAGTCCCAAATGCTTTAGCTATTAAATTCAGGTGACCATGGCAGCTATATTCTCCACTCCCTAAGCCAGCCATAAATAAGTATACCTTACTAACAGCTACAATGTTGGGAATTCACAAGCATCCTCTTGCAAAGAATAAGACCTATATAGACTTCTCTTTCCCAGATAGGGAAAAAAGTAACAGAAACTGCATTCTACTCAATGTACTATGCAAGCACTAGCAAATACATGTCCAGTGTATGTGCAGTAAATTCCTTACACATTCCATATATCCATCTATATCTGCTTATCTACATCTATCTATCTATCTATCTATCTATCTATCTATCTATCTATCTACATAGATATACAGATATGTAAATAGACAAGATGCATGAGAAGCAGTGGAAAAACATTATAGTTCCTCTAAACAATGACATTATTTAGAAAAGCTAAGAAACATTTTCCTTAAATAACAACACTGTATAATAACAATTGTTTATTGATTGGATGTGGTAATACTGAATTAACCAATGGCTGGCTTTGTGTGATCAAGAGGCCTTTGCCCTCATGCTCTAATGATCAAACCACACCAACCACTGAGTGCAATAGTTGCTAAAATATGTTTTCTGTAGGAAGGAGGCTCAGGAGATAACATGAGTATTTACAAGTCCATAGGTATTGTGGTGATGGAGAGCAAACATGTTTCTGACTAAGGTGGTAGGCAAAAACCAGGGATGAAAAAGTTATGAGAAAGGGAAACAAGACTAGGAGAGCTCCACACCTCAAAAAAGACCAGACTCTAGGACTAAATGGGTGTCATCTATTTGATCAAATCTTCTTAACATCATGGTTAAAATGTCCTAAACACTGAACAAACAAAAGATCAAGAAAGGGGAGTATTTCTTCTCCTGATCTTCACATGACTACCCCACCCCCCCAAGACTAGCCTCAAATTTGTCTGAATAGTGGTAGTGTTACAGGGAGGTTTTTGTTAAGGTAAGGTGGAGGGTTAAGGTTGGGGAAGGGGCATCATTAGGGTTAGGGTTAACACCCTTTAGTAAAGGGGGCCGGGGGGGCTCACCTGTCCCATGATGAGCATGTAAGATATAATGTATACGAGGAACTACCTATTGCCAAAAATGCCCTTACAATGGAGCATTTCAACTCTCTCTCAATAAACTGGAGCACCTATACTTCCAAAGTCAGGTATGCCCAGAGATTCTTAGATTTAATAAATACATTTTTCCTGGAACAGATAGCTTACAAACCAACTACAGCACATAATATTCTTGACCTGGCCCTTGCTAAAATATCCAATATATGTACCACCACTCTAGTCTTTCCAATCTTGGTTACATCTAACCATAATCTAACCTTCTCTTTTCTGAAATTCATGCAGTCAGTAATTCTGAATTAAAGAATTTCAAACTGACAAACCTTCTCAAACTTTATGGCAAGCTATCCATATTCACTTGTAACATAGCCAAATCCAACACCAACAAAGTTGCTATTTATACAAAGGAATTATATTTCATGATAGATTAAGTGTTTAGAACTGGTCATCCCTTCCATTGCTAAATATAATGAGAAATTTAAGTATAAATCACCCTGGTCATCCAACAGCTTCAATAAACTAAATAACAAGATAATCATCCTTTAAATTATACAATGGATCTAAAATTACTCATATTAAAGATTTTATCAAGAATATCAGAAAATGAACAGTAGTGTAGCTAAGGTGGGGGCAAGAGGGTCAGCTGCCTCAGACACAAACTGTTGGGGCTGCTATCAGATGATCCCAATCTCTAATGTAATGCCAGTTTTTAAAAAGTGATATTGCATTTGTGGTCAAACCGGAGCACTGTAACACGAGAACTCCATATGTGGTCTGAACTGTAGCAAGTTGTTTACTACAGTTTAAAGAAAAAAAAAATCTCTATTTTTTTTTTTTAAACAATAACAAGTGCTGTAGCATTCTAAGCAGGCAGGGTAATAAAGTGTAGCAACTGCTTGCTATATATGTAGCAAGCATTTTATTTTAATTAAAACAGTACTGTAGCATTCCATGCAGGCAGGTATAAACAGTAGCAACTGTTTGCTACATTTGCAACAAGCAGTTTGCTACAGTTTATAGGAAGATTTTTTTTCAATTAAAACATGAACATTGTAGTGCTCTCTGCAGGCAGGACATAAACTGTAGCAACTGTTTGCAACATATGGATCAACCAGTTTGCTACAATTTATAAGGAGGACATTTTTTTTTTGTTTAACTAAAACATGAATACCATATTGCTTCATGCAGGCAGGGTATAAACTATAGCAACTGTTTGCTACATTTATAGAAAGCAGTTTGTTAAATTTTATAGAAAGATTTTTTTTCTTTTTAACTAAAACATGAGCACCATAGTGTTATGTGCAGGCAGGGTATAAATTGTACCCACTGTTTGCTGTAAACATCTTAGATTAAGTAAAGATTGATCAAAGTGAGAAATGGACTAATTGTTGCACATCCTGGGTAGCTGAACAGACTTGGACTTCATATTTTACTTGCTTTTCATTGGTTCTTTTGTTTTCCTGTTTAATACTTACTGTGCAGA
>NC_056738.1:155652560-155800060 GCF_019279795.1 Protopterus annectens | reverse complement strand
ATATATATATATATGCGTATGTGTGTGTAAGGACATACTTATAGACACACACAGTTCACCCGAGCAGGATACTCAAAAAAAGTCAGTTTATTAGTTAGCATTTTTATCTTTGCTTTTCACATGCCTGCCTGCATGGTGAGCTACAGCACTCAGGTTTTAATAGAAAAAAAAAATGAGAATTTTTTACACTTTTAAACTGCAGCAAACTGTTTGCTACAATGTTTACATCCCACATGGGGCACTACAGCACTCAGGTTTGAAAACAATGGAGGAGGGATGGGGGCAAGGCACAGAAATGGGGCCTAAATGGCTGGGCAGGAGGGTGTGTGTGTGTGTGTGTGTGTGTGTGTGTGTGTGTGTGTGTGTGTGTGTGTGTGTGTGTGTGTGTGTGTGCGCTGTGCATCTGGCAACATGGCTACAAGAAACTTCATTTTTTTTGTTTGTTTTTTTGTTTTTGCTCTTGAATGGAAGAGCTGTGTGTGTGTATATGTATGTGTGTGTTTGTGTATCTGCAATACGCTGATCAGTACAATACAGCGATTAGCTTAACACAGTGAAGTGCCTTTTTTTAATCTCCACTTCAAGAGCTGAGGATTGGGGCGCTGGTTCATAGTAGTGGCACAGGGTGCAGGTTGAGCCAGCTGTTTTTCTGCTTCTTCTTGTTATATATTTTATCAGCACAGCTGACATTAGGCACCAGCAAATGCTATGGTCACTGGGGGTCCCCTACCATGGCACGTTATCTTATCTTGATATTTTGTAACATATCTGTCGAATCAACAAAAACTAGTACAGCAACTCTATATTTTTAGTAAACCAAGGGGGTAGTAATAACTCATTTAATTCTCTTTTAAAACTGAAAGATATCTCTGGTTATAATAAAATTGTTGTATCAAGTAACAGACTTCACAATTCCATTAGATATTTTACAACTGACAAAGTGCCTCTTGCTAAATTAAACTCTGCTAGTGGACATTCCTGACAAAAGCAAGCAGCTTTGGGTACCTGCAATATCTGTGACTGCAGAGGACCCCCTTATTCATTCTTGACTGTGTGGAGGCCCCACAAAAGTTACTGTTGGTTATGGAAAATGAGGGGAAGAATGTATTAATTTCCTGATTATGCTCTTTAACTTGAACAGGGTTGTGATATGGCCATGTTAGATTAAAGCTAATAATGAACATGAGAAGTTAAGCACTAGAAAGATCAGCAACTCTAAAGTTACTGAGCAAAGTGCAGGGTGGTTTTCTCTTTCAGGAAATTTTATAAATACTGGCAGAACACCAGATATTATAACTCTCAACTTCTTTGCTGAAGAATTTTGTGCAATGTCAAAAATAATAGCAGTTTAAAGGCTCAAAATCAGGAACATGTTTTAAATATTATTTTAATTCAGTTAAAAATTAATAGAATAACACCTTTTCATCAACATGCACTTTTAGATAAGAATAAGTATAATACTCTGATATCTGGACTTATTGGTTGTCGGTTATTCTGAATGATTTACCAGCAAATCAAACTTTTTACAAAGGACACAGAAAAATTACTATTATTTTTTTTTAATTATGATGCAAAAATAAGGAAATACCTCTAAAATCAGGGACAGTGACCGGAATGCATTACTCCACAATGAGGTAAATAAAAGTGACTTACCCCTGCTGCTCGTTGGTAACACTAATCAGCAGTCACTGATCAGGTGTGGCAGAAGCAGTGTTGCACAGTGGTATTTGCAGAAATAAGTACAAAACTACTATTGCTATGGTGTGTGTGTGTGTGTATGTATGTATATATATATATATATATATATATATATATATATATATGTATATATGTGTATATATATATATATATGTATATATATATATATATATATATATATATATATATATATATATACACATCTCAAACATATTAAAGCTTTTTATCTGAGTATCAATAAAAAATGCAGCTACCAAGTAATTACATTTCAAAAGTAAGGCATAAAATATATCATACAACATTCAGTCACTTAGATCTTGTAGGAGTTTAGCACCCCCCCTCCCTAGACGGTATAAATGGATACAGTAAGGCTCCTTTAATCATCCTTGACTATGCTGAGGCTCTCGTAACCACTAAAGCTGTTGCTGTTTGGGGGAAAATGAGGAGAAAAAAAAAATTATTCATTTTCTGATTACTCTCTTTAACCTGAAGAGGGCTGAGATACAACCCTGTTAGGATAAAAGTGTTAATGACCTCTGGTGTCAACTGCACTCACTCTAAAACCAGCCCTACTGAGGAGTGTGTGTGTATGTGTGTGTGTGTGTATACAAAACACTGCTGTAGGGTGTGTGTGTGGGGGGGGGGGGTTGTGTGGTTATTACTTCTTTAATTTTTGTCACAGTCAAACCTTAGAAATGTGCACAGAATGTCATTATAGCTTGTGTTTGGGCTGGGGTCAGTGTGTCCATTGTTTCTTTTTCTTTTCTCAAATACCTCAGAGGTGTACAAAGAATGTTACTATAGCTTGTGTAGAGGCAGTGTACTGTGTCTAGCACAACAAAGTAGAATACATTGCCATAATCATTATTTTTTCTCATTTTCCTCACAATCATACATCAGTCATGTATACAAGTGGCTGCCTTTTCGGGTTACGGGTGAGGAGGCATGCTATGTATATGTATGTCAGCAGTCACATGAAATACATGACTGTGGCAATTTCAGTAGGTGCTTTCACCTCAGTCTAATACCAGAGGATGCATAGGCAGTGACTGTCTTTTCTGGGGGGGGGTTTCTCTGTAGGAACCATCTTCCCTGTCTGGAATAGTGTCAGATGCCACATAAATGTCAAGATAAGCAGCTTGTACTCTTGACCCCTTATAAAGTGCTGCTGTTACCTCATCAAAGAATGGCACAAGATTCAAAAGGCAAGAAATCCATCCTGTCCCATAGCTAAAAGCAATAAGTACCCTCTGTCACTTTGGATAACCTTCCTTATCTGATAAACAGTATTGGTCAGAATGTTCTACTAACTGTTTGGGTCTTATATGTCCTTTGTGTGATTTGGAACCACTACAACTTGTCAATATAGGGACAAGGACAAACCTACAAGCTAAAGGTTTGTTTAACATTATTGTTCTCTACAGGAAACTACAAGGTATCTTGCCTAGTCCAATGGAACTTGAGTATTTAAATGCATTAATGACAACACTGTCTGTGTCTCTATTTGTGTAACTGATGTTTATTATTTAGAGCAGCCTGATATATGGCTTTGGATATGGTGAAATTTCCATAATTTTTGTTTACATTTACTTTATTTTGGTGTTTGGTGGCTTTATTGCTTACTGATTACATGCTGCATTCCATTTTTTCACTTTCATTTTTTTAGGAATTAAATAATACCTAATTATTGTTTTTACCATTTGCGATCAAGCCAAGTTCATAGTTAGAGACAGAAGACTTGATTAGAGAACTAAGTAGTTTCTAAACTTTATTTAGTCTAGGCTGCTTTTTTTCAATACAATGCTTTTTAGAAACAATGTAGTAGCTTTTTTTTCTTTTATACTGCTCATTACTTTTATAACTCCACCCAAAAGACTATTTGTTAAATTTATCAAAGTTTGTATCCTATGCTTTTTACTGAACAGGATATTTTCTCACCACAGTACACTCTGTGTTCTCATGACAAAACAGGGAAAACGAGGCTTAATTTCAAATAAAATTGCACAGAACAGGAGCCCCCATCTAATCATATTTGGAGTGAGTAAGGCAAAAATAGTAACTACTTTGAGTGAAGTAGTGTTATCAGCATTATAAAAAAAAGCTAAGATAAAGATATGATGACCAGTAGCACGTAGCTGTAGTATAAAGGGATCTAGCAGTAACTGGAGTCCAGGCAACTTGGGTTTGACTAGAGGATTAGGTGCTTGATGACACAGGTGAAGAGGATAACCTCTCAGATGTTCCACTGCATGGCAGCTCTGATAAGGGGCTAAAGATGTATGGGGAGTGTTGCATTGTAAGGAGGGGTTCATGGTTGAGGTACACATAGAGGTATGGCCAAAATGCAGTGAAGCCCATTGAATGCCAAACCTTGAGGTTGTGATAAGAGTGTTCAGAGGGCAAGATTTTAAGTTAAAACACTTCATGGCAGCATAATGATATTGTTCCAAATTCCTTAAACTCCTCATGCTCCCAAGATATTGGCCCAGATTAGTCTGGGGGAGGCTAAAGTGGGTTCAGTAGAACAAGTGGATAAGGATAGGTCCTGAGAGCAGCTAACGGTTAGCTGTGTGCAGCCAAAAAGAGTGGGAAAAATATATAATGAGAAGCCAAAAAGAGTGGGAAAAATATACAATGAGAAGGATGTCGATTTAAGAGGACGATGTATACATTGCCTATCAGTAACTCCCTGACCCTGTTTCTCCAATACTGTTTCTTCAACAGTGTAAGCTATTACAATATTTAACCTAAGAAATCACAGTTTATCCCTGTAGTTTCTTTCTCCTTTCACCACAGAATTGTTACTGTAAGGGTGTCTATCCAGAGAAGATTGCTTTATATATATATATATATATATATATATATATATATATTTATATTTATCTATCTCTCTCTCTCTCTCTCTCTATATATATATATATATATATATATATATATATATATATATATATATATATACACATACATACATACATATATATATATATATATATATATATATATATACACACATACATATACATATATACACGTGTATGTGTGTGTGCAATTTAAGGATTGCATGGTATGATGATATGTTAGTTTTTTTTTTTTTTTTGGGGGGGGGGGGTACTAGTCCTTTGTGATCACAGACCTTCTTGTTTGTGGAATTGCCTTTGAGTATTCATACAGGAAGCATGTTTTTCGGTTTTTGGATGCAGCTGACTTTAATTTCATCTTAAAGGAAATTATACTGGAATTTGTGGGTTATGTAAGATGTTACCGATATGTTGATTTACTGTGACATGATCTGCTGCCCACTGTGAATGTTGTCATATAAGGAATTTATTGTTACAACACCTTACTGTATGAAGGACTGTAAAGTTCATATTTATGTTTAAAGGCAAGGTAACAGCCAGGCATATGCCATGTTTACTATCTGTAAATTTTTCAATATAATATATTTATTTTTTCAATGCTCATGCACTGTTTTATTAGTAGAAATACAATGAGTGATATAATTGGTGCTCTGTGCCTAAATGGGTGCTAATCAACAAGTCAGTGCCTGGAGCTGGAGACCACAAGTGTGTGTGATCATCAGTGAAAATGATGACAATAACTAATATAGAGTGCTGCTCAGTTGAACACAAAAGCCAGACTAACAGCAGTGAAAGTAGGAATATTCACTTCAGCTACTTTTGCAGCAAAGGAATAGATAGTATACACTATGGTTCACTTTCACATTCTAGTTACAACACAGTAGCATTGAAGTAATACAAGTAAAGTTGATGTATTGAGGTAGGGGAGTAACTAAATAAACAAACGAGCAATCAACATCAAAACACAAATGCTAATTATATAATTATCCCCCATTAATATTCCAAAACGTGCATGCTGATTGGCCATTGTGCCCATTGTAAATCCCACAATATACCAGCTGAAAAAGGTCTGGTCGCCCAAATTTTTTCCCGTTGGTATCAAGTGTCGAAAACATTTTTTTTTTAATTAAAAAAAAAACAGGAGCAACGGAGACTTTCTTTTCTTCATTGCTTCTATTTCAAATCATTGATGTACTGGGTATGCATGGGAATGCAAGTCCCATATGCGTGTGCAGTACATCAACATAAGGAAGCAGTATACCACCACCGGCGGAAGAACAGTAATGCGCCATTATACAAAGACATTATTTAAGAAGAGTAAGTATTTTTTTTCTTAAATACTGTCATTGTATAATAGCAATAACTGACTCTGTGGTTGTGGTATATTAAAGATTTACCCACGGTTGGCTTCTTTTAATCACTCGGGCTTCACCCTCGTGATTAAACCACGCCATCTGTGGGTAAATCTTCAATATACCACACCACGTCATTGGATATTGCTTAAATAACATACGCTTCACAAGTCAAGAGAAATAAAGTATGTAATACGGCATATGATTAAGGACGATATGCTAAGATATACGTAGATGTGAAATATGTACAGTATTTTGCAAAGTGCAGAGGAATTTATCAGTAGTGTAATAAATCTTCGATAAGACACACTGGTAAGGACAGATATCTTTTGTAGCTTGTATCAAAAATTAAGCAATTTATTCAACATCTTTTTGAAAGGACTAGACCGTGCAAAAAGGCAAGTTTGTAGAAGTTTGTTTGCAAGTGGCCAGTGAGAAGTAGGGTCTGTAATGTTTAATAAAAGTACTGTTTCTGTGAGAAAGTACAGTTGTGTGGGTAACTTACAATAACAGTGGATGTTCATATAGATCACTGCTGCTACACTCTTTACAAATGTGACTTATCCACCAAGACTCATGTGCAACCAACCAGTCAGCCTGCAAAGTTTCTTGTCTATCATGTGTCTGCCCTTAGCATATGATAATGTGCTAGTATAAGAGGGATATACAAATGGGCCAAATTCTCACTGCTTTCTCCCCCTAGATTGGAGGCTGAAGCCTAGAGCTCTATGTCAAGTTCTATTATGGAATATAGGGAGAGAAATAAGTCAGACAGGATAACCAATCTTGTCCAGAGAAAAAGGCTACCAAGGGTGATGGAGGGAAGGTATGTGTATCATAACAGGGATCTGTTTAAACATATATATTATAATGGTAAGTTAGCTACTCATCTGTACTATGTTCTTCACAAGATCACTGTTTTAGTACACCTTATAAATGTGACTATTCACAAAAGATGAAAGAGGGATTTGAACCAGAGTCCAGGATGCTTTCTGTAAAAGTTTTGGCAAAACCAGCTCTGGCTCTGGATAAAAGATCTACTTCATAATATTTGGTAACTGTGTGAACAGTGGACCAAGATGGTCCTAGAGTCCACTCCCTTCAAAAATGCCTGAGGTAGCAAATACGCAGAAGGTCCTTGGCATGGCTACATTAACAGAAGTGAACAGAATAAGAAAGCAACCTAGAAATAGTTTATGATTGGTTGTCCTTTTTTCTTTTCAGCAAAAGAGACAAAATGTTGTTAAGTTTTAAGTTTTGTTTTAATAAAATCTGAGTTGTCTGTGAACTTGCAAGCAGCAAATAATTTTCTCTCCATTATTTAAGGGGTAGGGAAAAAAGAAAGGAAAGTAATTATTTGGTTAAGGGTATATTCAGAGACCACCTTTGGTATAAAGGAAGTGTTGGTTCCAAGTCTCATTGTGTCCTTGTGAAACACCAAACACCACACACAAGTGCCTAGAACTCAGATACCCTTCTAGCAGATGTTAAGGATGCTGACAGTGCTGACTTCCAGGATAAGAATTTTAGAAAAGAACTGGCTGCTGGTTCAAGGGGAGCTAGGATTACACTGTCTAAGACACAATTTAAATCCAATGGAAGTGTCATGCTTTTCTTTGGTGTCTAATATACAGTAATCCATTAAGAAAATGTTTGACCTGAAAGAGTTTATAAAGGAAGATTCAGTGGTAAACAGGTAGAAATGACTGTAGGATGTACTTTTTTATAAATGTACAATAAGTCAGAATGAAAAAGATCAGATGAGTAGCAAAAAATCTCCACTTATATAAGTAAGATTTCCTAACAGCAGGCTTTCTTAACTCATTAAATAACTGTATCCCATCATCACGAAAAAAAGGTGCCTAAAGGGGATCAAAAGCCTACCACTCAAAGTGTTAGATTTGAGGTGTAATGATTTCATTGAATCAGAGATCCCCAGTCCTGTGTAATCAAGTCCACCCTATGTGGTAATTTCTGGTGACTGCCCTTAGTCAGTTGAGTTATGTTGTCTGTCTTGACAACATGCATATTGTATGGGACAGTAAGGTGTCAATACAGCATCTTTGGACAGTCCTTCCTATCTTCTAAAGAACCTTGGAAATGAGAGGAAAGGGTGGAATGCATGTAGAAAAAGCCCTGTGCATGGAACTGAAAAGGCATCTGTCTCCTAGTCTCCTTTCCAATGAGTAATGGAGCAGCACTTTTTTAGCAGTCTGCTGTACTTGGAAATATATATATGTATGTATATATACATACATATATATATATAAAGGGATTCCCACTGGTGGACTATTTGCAAAATCTGTTAGTGTAGCATCCACTCGTGAGACAATATCTTGGTCCTTATCATGTTGTTTACCACAGTATTCTGCTTTGATGAAATGTAAGTTGCCTGAAGGAATAGGTTGTGTTGAATAACTAAGTCCCAGAATATTATGGTCTGTCTATAAAGAGGACAAGATCTTGCCTCCCCCCAGTTTATGTACCACATTCAGTGGTGTTGTCTGTCACTACCTGTAACATGCCTCGAGTCCCAAGAACATTTCAGATCATCTATAAAATCAGTCATCTCTTTGAGATTGATAAGTTTGGTTCTGTTAGTTTTTCTAGATAACATTTGAGTCATCTGTGGATATGCAAACAGAGAGTAATTCTGTCTATCTTATTTAGGGGGTAGGGCAAAAATAAGGGAGATGGCATAAAAGAGAAAAAAAAATCTGCATTTATACAATTAAGATTTCCTAGCAGCAATCTGGTGATTGCCCTTTTCTGATTGCATCATGTTATCTGTCCCAGACAACAAGCATATTGTATGAGATAGTAGGTGTCAACAACAAAATCTCTGGACTGTCCTCGCTATCTTGTAAAGAGACTTGGAAATGAGAGGAAAAGGGGAATGCAGGAATGCATAAAATCCCTGTCCATTTGTCTTCCGGGCTTCTTTGCAAGAAATTATGCAGCAGCACTATTTTAGCTGTCTGATTTGTTGTTGTAGTCCCTAGACTCCCTGTCCTTTGATGAATTAGGAGCAAGCTCCTTATGCAAAGTCTGAAGCATCTGTGGGCACCATCTGACAAGGGCTTTGAGGGGAGAATGGGACTCCCAAATCAGATCTAACTTATTTGGCTGACAAAAGTAATGCCTTCATAACAAAGTGGATAACTGGAATTCTCAGAGTGAGACTATGGGAGTGCGGCGCTCATAATGACTTGAAATAACACTGTAGGATCTTCATGTGTAGTCTAGAATGAGGGATAATCAAAATGGATGAGGCCATAAAAATGGGGCACTGGGAAATTATGTTGCTGAATTAATCTGTTGTTTTGACAGATTTAGGAAGTATATTAGCAAGCCTCCACCACATTGGGTGGAAGAAAGGCCATAATTAGAGAGGTGTCTGGGAGACATCCCAATTTTACCACTCTGTGGCTGGGATCCAGGAATAACTCCTTGAGATTCAGTGTGAATCTGAGAAGAAGAAGAAGAAAAAAAGAAGATTCTTTGTAAATTCTAAGGCTGTTAACACCTCTTGACAGGATGCATCTTGTCTCAAAAATGTGCAAGTCTTGGAGGCTGGGGGAAGGAATTATTAGAGGCTATTGGAGCAGTAGATAGTCCAAAGAGTAAAGAAGTAAACTGATAATGTAATCCCTAAGCATAGAACATTGAAAAGGGGCTGTGGTTCTTGTGAGTGGGAATGTGGAGGTAAACACCCTTTAAATATGTAATAATAAAAGGAGCTTTTACAGAGAAAAGGGAAAGTAGAGTCTGAAGAGTTAGCATTTTGAATTTTGGAACCAGCATGAAGACATTTAGTATGGCAAGATCTAGAATGGGTTTCCAGGTTCCCTCTTTTATGGGTATCAAAAAAAGTCTTGAAAAAAGCCTTTTACCACTACTGTAGAGGAATGGAGTCCATGACCCTTTGAAGAAGTAAATTTAGGAGTATGGGAAGAATGTGGTGATGTTGATCACTAGCAATCTGTCAAATTCCTAAAGGTGTGCCACAGAAGTCTGTATCCATTTTTATGATGTACAGTATGCAAAAGTCTGCTGTGACAGATTCCCAGACAGGAAGGCAAAGAGGTAGAGGTAGATTGCAATTTGTAGAGGGTGGGGGTATAGATGGACTAGGAAAAGATAATTAGAAATTGTTTGATTGTGAACTGGATCCTTGTGATCCAATGGACTTTATTTTCATACCACTTCTTCTTAAACTGACCCTGGCCAGATTGCTGAGCTTTAATATCCTCTGGTAAAGGCTGAAGCCTTAGCCAAGTATGTCTCCTTATAAAACTGCCAGGAGCTGCTGCCCTAGAAGCAGTGTCCACAGCATTGTATCAACATTTAATAGTGTGCTTAGCTGCCACTCTGGCTGAATACAGCAAGCATATCCAGAAAGTTAGTTTTAATATCAGCATTAGGAATCTTAGTTCCAAAATATCTACAAGGAAGTTTGCCATGTGCGTTTCACAGTTAATCACTATTAATGATGAAGCAGATGATGTATAAACCATCTTGACATGTCTATCTATCTAAAGCTCAAGTGTCTTTGTCATTAGAGATAGAAATGGGGGGAGGAATAATCTTGGATCCATTGTCAGAGTTGAGAGATTACAGATGGATCTGTCATGGGGTTTTGTAAAGAATTTTATGGCTGTCAAGAACTCTGTTAAAATCTGACTTTTTGGGGGCTGGAAGTTGGGATTCAAGGAATAAGGCATCAGCCACAAAAGCATCTTCTAATGCTCCCAAAGCAGAAGGAATGACTACTAGTTTGGGATCATCCATATTTAAGAGATCGTAATATTTTCTCTGGAAGTCAGAAATATCTTTGTCTTCCCATTTAAAATAGTCTTTGATTTCTGCAATGACTAGCCACCCAGTTGTATAAACCTTGGCTCTAGATGATTGTCACTGTTGAAGTGCCACCCCAACTCCATGTTCAAAATGAGAAAAAGAGGCTGTGGATGGATGGATGGATGGATGGATGGATGGATTCCCAAAGAAACGTCTTTGTTAGGTGAATCTGTAGACAATATGTTGTGGGCATTTGATTCAAATCTTGATTGAAAAATAATCTGTGAGGCATAGAACAAATCCTCTTGGTCTGAATCCAAAAGTCTTCTGGCTCCTCAGAAAAAGATGCTCTTCCCTTTTAAAGAAATAGAAGAGGAGGAGGAAGAAGGCTGACCAGAGTGAAATGCATGAAGTGCTTTGAAAAGAGCCTGGGAAAAATTAAACCAGTCTGAATGGAAATAGCTGTAGATGGAGAGAAATATGTTTAGCTTTTATGATTATGCTTATGGACAGCATCCAGGAGTATGATTCTAGACCAATGTCTGACTTCCATAAGGAGTCCTGAACATTCTCACAAACAAGGAGTTGGTGAATATCAACTTCACCTTCAGTTAAAAATAGACTATGTTCTCCCTTCCTGGTTAAATCAGTCATATAGCCAGTCTTATTGGACATGTTAAGTGTCTTACCCACAATGACCTCCAAAGGGACAGCATTGGCATGCCCAGGAGAAGAATATGAACAATCTGGGGGAACTAGCTTTCTCTGACTGACACTGAGAAGTGGAAATCTGATTTGAATTTAGCACCTATTAGATATGAATTTCTTTTTTAACTGAGCAATGACATCAGGGGACAACAAGGATGAATCTATGGAAGCACAATTTAATCTCTGAAAATATTTGTTCTCAAGATAAATTTTAAGAGAGTTTAATCTACCTCGGATAGTTTTAGGAGCAAATGCCTGACAAACAGAGTTTACTTTGTGCATTGTCCCAAGACAAAATAAGCAACTTAAGTGGAAATCATTGCAAGGAATTTAGTGCCTATAGTTACACTTTCTTCTTTTTGTGATTTACTTTATTTATCACAGAAAAATAGTAAAATAGAGGAAGGGTCCCCAAGGGGACACTTATCTGCCTGATAAGTAGACGTGATGTTGACTGTAGTCTGCATACGTGGCTAGTGGGAATAAAGTTCTATGTTTTTGGAGCATCTATTAATCTCTCTTGTACTAGCACACTGGCTCACATGAAGGGTAGACACAGAGCCAGATCATAGTTAAATGGGGCCCTAGGAAGGGTAATGGACTGCTGCCCTCCCTGCAAGTCATACCAATATCCCATTACTAGGCTGTCTCTCCCCAATTAGCATAAAACACTGCTCCACAGTACACATAATTTTTTTTCTTCTTTACTTTTACAATGATCAGAAATTTGGATTTATTTTAAAACTTTTATTTAAATTTTAAGGCAAAAACACTAGCAGTCATTTGCTAAACAAAACAAAACACTATTGCATACCTAGTACAAACAACAGTAAACGTCTCTTTCTTTACTGAGAATGTATCTGGTAACCCATTCAACTACAAGAGAAGTGCTATATTCCTAGTCAAATAGCATATAGTACTAAAAGCACGAATCAGCAGCTATTTGAAGGGTAAGGGAATTCAAAAGACAATTGCAGCCATTTGCTAACATCCTGGGACAGCCCACTGCATGCTAGTGTCTCTTCAGGGGCAGCCTAGGCACACTGCCTGATGAAGGGTCGGACTCACACAGCAGACAAAAGAAGGCTGTGGGAATCAAACGCTGACTATGGTAACCTATTAATTTTCAGTTTATAACCTTACTCATTTGCACTAAGTAGTAGACAAAGTGTTGTAACTCAGTACATTGCATTTTGCATTCACGTCTGAAAAAAAAACTAAATTAAAAATACGCTGGTAGTTAAAATATTAACGTTAAATACACAAACTTCATGCTTTCCAGTTTATTTCCAGTTTATTCACAGCCAAATAATAAAACACACTGTGAACAATTAACAAAACAAGGAAGCTAAGTATTGTATACAAAGAACATAGTTCATATGGTGATGATTCCTTCCTTTACACCAAAACTACATTTAAGATGCAAAAAACAAATATTTACATCTCTAAGCCTGCTCCATGCTTAGTAGCTCAACACAGTGCTGATTAACGGCAGCAACACCACACCATCAGAGTGCTTATCTTGCTTAGTAATGTTGTGGCAAGAGCAGATCAACAGATCACAGCAACAATTCCTGGCCGAGTAGGAGTTGCAAACTGTAGCAGTAAAAGTAATTACTAAGGAAGCATCTAATCATGATCATGGCAGCAATTCAGCAATTTCCTTGACATTGCTCAAAGCACCAGTTAATCACAGAGCCAGATCCATGACTTATACTGCTAGCTAATCACGGACCAACAAGCTTCACTGATTTCAAGCCAAAGTTTCTCATTGGCTCAACTGAGTGAACCAATGAGTGAAAGACTTTCTAGCGAGGGAGATGTCCTGGAAGCGGAAGCACAGGGAGGAGAGATGCGGGATGTGGGTGAAATCAGGTTGACTGAAATGCCGGTGAGATAAATTTTTTTTGTAACATTTGCAGCCCCCTCCCCCCAATCAGCACCGAGCCCTAGGCAACTGCCTTGGTCATCTAGGGCTGGGACTGGTTCTTGGTGGACATACTGCACAAGAGGAAGGACCCTGAGCTTTGCAGACTAGCTAACATACAGGCATCCTTAGCATATAAGCCTCATTTGGAAAGAGTACTGCAACAGTGATCTGTTGAAGGATATTATGAAGATTTGTGCACTTTTAGTATATTTGCAAGGGGTAGGCACTGGCAGTAACTATCACTAAGCAGTTTAAGGACAAAGGTGTTCAGAAGGAGGCTAGACCTAGCACAGACAAGAAATTATTTATCTTATTGAATGCAATGATGTTCAGTGTAGCCAGCAAAGCTGATAAACTTTTAAATTTACTTCCACTTATTTGCAAGACAGTGGTGGTGTGACCAAATAAAGAGACAATAATAGGTAATGAATTTTCAGTCTTTGGGATTGTACTATTAATTGCTAAGGCTTACCTAGCCTCAGCAGGAAGTAGACAAGATAGACTATAATCAGCCCTTTCTTGTTGGTAGCAAGTTAAGCATGGTTTTAAAAGGAAAGTAATAATAGTACTCCAAGATACCCTTGCTGTTTAGTAAATGGGAGTAGAGTACCAACTAGATCAGAAATACTGGGAATAGTTACTCACTGACAACTGGAATATGGAAATGAGCAATAGGGCCTACTCAAGCAGAAAATCAAATTCTTGAGCCGTGATATGTAGACTGCAACAGTGCTCCCTGACTAGCTAGCACCAAATCTGCTGTGTGCTGTATCAGCTTCTGAAATACATGGGACTGTGGGACAATTCAGAGTCATTTTCTCTCATTTGATAAAGCATCAGAGAGAGGAATGCTTGAGCTTTTTAAAGGTAACTATAGCTCTGCCTGGCTGAACTTCTGGGATAAAACTACAGCAATAAAAAAAAAAAAAACAGAAAGAAAGACAGAAATCCTTCAGTTAAGCCATTATCTAGTAGAAGCAAATTGGGATATCTGCTTATCCTGGAAGTTTGCTCTTTCACACACTGGTCATCGGTCCCGTCTTATTTCAACAGAATTGGTGTTAAATCAAAATTAGCTGTTCAGTTACTACTGACATGCATTGCCGATGGCAAAAGCTGAAATAATGCTCAAGTAAACAACAATCAGTTACATTAGAATGGATTATAGAATGGATCACACAAATAGTACTTTACATTTTTCAATTAGGAAAAGTAGCGAGGCTATTAATGATGAAATATGTCATGTCTGGAATTTCTTCAGCACAGCAAAGTCTCTGGTTTGCAGATGCCCAGCAATACCAGCATTTGCTGAAATAATTATTCAAGCTTTGATTCAACAGTATGACCACAAAGTAAAAGACCAATAGACCTGTTGCTTTTTTATTACAGCTATAAAGCCAGCCGTAGCGCTATTATAAGTCATAGTCTCCTTGATGGAATATTTATGTCCCCAGCTTCAAGACTGAGAGAGAACTTTATTACTGCTGCTTTAAGCCATTTGCCTTTGTTTCCTGCTGATTCAGTTTCTGCAAGCTTCTAATGTACAGAACAGTTATCAGTGGACCATGACAGAATGCAGCCCCCCTCTCCGGGATGAATAAATTATTTTTATGAGGCATCTGATTATTCTCTTATTCCAAATACTTTTATCAGCTTATTAGGACAGTTAATGACTTTGGTATGCAATTTTAAAACAATTTAATGAATAGAGGTTTTACTTTTAAAAAAAAAAAGGCAGCAAGAGGGTGACCCAGCCTTTTATGACAGTTTATATTTATCAGACAATCATTATCATTACGTATTTGTGTGTTTTCCAGTCAACCACTTTCTGTTCCACTATACAAGGAAAGGGGAGTACCCCACTAACCCTCACAACATCATTTTGTTACTGAGGTATGAAGGAGATGGTGGGGATCATGGAGGCCATGCAAAAGCAGCATTACTACACGTTAGCATAATAATGTGCTGTACGTTTGCTACCGTAGTATTCCTAAAACACACTTGCATAACTTTCCTATGCATGCCAGTACAATATACAAACTCCTCAGTATTCTATATCATTTTAAGTATTCTGTATAATAATATACCAACTACCCTACCAGTATAATGTGTGGTGGAGACATCTACAGAGCCTAGGCTTGAGTGGAACAAATAGTTTACCTGTTCAGTTAACCTTCTATTCAAAGAGTTCTTTAAATCCTAATGGCTTTCAAAATACATGAAGTAATTATTTAGAGACGGTCAAACATAAAAAGTCATCACTCATATAACTAAAAGTCATTAGTCATATAAGTAAACATTTAATTTTAAAACATAAATTATTATGTAATTTCTTTTAGTGTGGTACATAATTTCCTCCTCAGAGAATCCCAACTAGACAAACATACACTTGCTGTTATTTGTTTTTTATTGTACAGAAGGGAGTACCTGGACTATCCTAGTGGTAGACATAGGTTCTCCAAGCACTAGTTAAACTTGAGACACCATGCAGTTAGCCATAGGAATTGCGGATCTGGATGGACATTGCTTAACAGATGAGACAACAGGACCCTGAAGGGATGCAGCTGAAGAAGCTAATCTAGGAGATGAGGGTTGAACAAGGGAAAGCAAGATGATGAGACCAAAATGGGGTTATGAGCATGACTTTAGACTTGTTCCATTCCACCTGGCTTTCTGAATGAATTTTGCAAGAAGAAAAAAATGGAAGGAAATTGTAAAGAAATTCTGGAG
This sequence comes from Protopterus annectens, assembly GCF_019279795.1. Lineage (NCBI taxonomy): Eukaryota > Metazoa > Chordata > Ceratodontiformes > Protopteridae > Protopterus > Protopterus annectens. The sequence continues at coordinate 155,783,984 of NC_056738.1, read as the reverse complement.
ATGATCTCTGAAAGACAGCATTGTAGCGGCATTCCTCCAGATGAAAAGTTCTTCACATTAGGGCTTCTTCAGTGACAAAACAGTTTCTATACTACTAATGGCCAATGGGACCTTTCATAAGGTATTAGTCGGCAATGACTGAACCTGTCCATGAAATAAATGACTTCTCCAGGACTAAGATTTTCATTCAGAAAGTGGATTATTATATGTCATAGCCACACCCTCATCATTTATCAACATAATAGATTAGTGTGTTTGCCCCCTAGATTACTGATATATCAAATTACAGGCATCCTATTGATGCAGATAGCTACTGTACCCAGGAACAAGCAGTCCTGAAAGGCACAAATGGTAAGGAGGACTGATCTCATCTTCAAAATGGTTATGGATGAACCTGTTTCTGACTGAGACAATATACCTTGGACAGTTAGCCCTTGGCAATGCCTCCCTTCCTAGGGTAGAATGATTTATGGTGACAGCCACTACATAGGCAGAAGTTTGAAAAGGATAACAAGTCAAGCAGATATGATGTATGTGGCCACCAAAAGAAATGCAATCTGCATACCCTGTTAATTTTTTTATTACCCCCCCAACAGTTCAAAGATTTTATGTAAAATATATACTTCTAGCACCATGAAACAAAAGTTATGTATTTACCATAATGATGGACCTGTGTTGTCTGTTCTTCTTTGTCTGGTTCAATCTTTGTGTTATCAGATCAGACTTCGACGCTTTACTTTAAAGCTGTAGATCTGAGGCTATGACTCCTCCCATATCCATAATTCCCTCCTCTCTACTATGTTACCTCTGATTGAGTTTGCAGCCTTAAACCTATATAATGATCTGTTTCTATAACTGAAGGAACCTTTTAGGTGTTCCAGTAGAAGAACATGTTAAACACCACAGTAAGGAACAAAAGGAAAACTTTTTAGCAGACAGGGTCCAGGTGAGGACTACCCAGCCACCAGAAATTGACAATATTATAACATCAATATTGGAAGGATGAAGGAGGGAGGGATGTTAAACTGGACAAGGAACAGACAGCATGGCTATATTGTTATGATATGCACATAACGTTCGCATCCGATTCACCCTTTGGGATAAATTCCTAAGCTGCTTATTATCTGGATGATATCAAGGAAGTACATTCCTGAGAATGATGGAACCAAATGAAGAATGTGATCTATACTGTATATCCATTTTATAATCAGACACAAAGGTGTGGACAGCTGACCAAGTTGCTGTTGCACAAATGTCACCGATGGGGAGCCTATTCATAAAGACGGTAGAGGTGGTGACTGTTTTTGTGGAATGAGCTTTAGGTTTTACTTGTAAGGATTAGCTTCTTTTTTGTATAGATCAAAGATATATACTCTGAGAACCATCTCAAAAAAGTCATTTTAGAAACCCTTTACCCAGTTTCACTCTCGAAAAAGCCACAAATAGTTAATCAGAGTTCTTGAAGTCTTTTGTTCTATGGAGATAGAATATGAGTTGACGATAGACATCTACCATGTGTAAAACATACTTTCTTTTATTCTTAAATTTGACAAAAAGCACTGGAAGATCAAAAGACTGATTCAAGTTTGCTTCAGTTGTCACCTTGGGAAGGAAGGAAGGATGAGTTAAGTCTGAATGACAGCCTATCTTTGCGGAAAACTAAGTAAGGAGGTTTACAGAAAAGAACTTGCAGTTCTGAGATCCATCTGGCTGAAGTGACTGCAACCAGAAATAATTGTCTTCCATAAAAGAAATTTCAAATCCATTGAAGCTGCCAGTTCAAAAGGAGTTGAGTCAATGCTTCAAGTAGGATAGTAATATTACAGTGAGGCACTGTGTTCCTGATTTGTGGCCTTAGAAGAAAGGTCCCTTAAAGAAAGGCTTTCAAAATATTTAAGGATGCTATAGCAGTATCATTTTGTCCAATGTGAAAATTAGATATATCACCCATTTGCATTGTGATAGCTGAAGAACTAGAACCACTGTGTAAAACGTCTGTTAAAAATGTCAAAATAAAGATAATAGGTGTTGAAAAGGGAACTAAAACCTTTTCCATTTACAATGGTAAATCTTCTTGGTGGATTGTTTCTGACAGGCTGAAATAATGTGAATGAGCAATGCAGTAAGAGCCTGGCATCTCTGGCTATGGTCAAAGTTCGAAAAACCATGCAGCCAATTTCATGGATGTCTGATCTAGAGGAGGCAGACCAGATGTGTGAAACAAGAAATTTGGATACTGATCCAACATCTATGGAGATGATGCCATTGGAATAGGAGACATACTTGCTGGGGCCAAAAAGGAGCAATGAGGATCACTTTGGTCTTGCATTTTCTCAGTTTCTGAATAAACTTGGTTATAAGGGGAACAGGAGGAAAGGCATATAGGAGACTTGGGGGCCAACTGTGGACTAGAACATCCCTCGGTGACTGTTCCTGTGGATAAGGCCAAACTAACTGCTGCAGTTGTGATTTAGGTATAAAGAAAAGAGATTGCTGCAAGATTGGCCTCAGTGACTGAAAATTTGTGTTGTCACTGACTGGTTGAGGGACCACTCATGAGGCATCATAGTTGTTCTGCTCAGTTTGTTTGCTAATACACTGGATATGGTCTGCTATCAAAAATCAATGCAAAGACATTGCCCACAGTCACACTCTCATAGCTCCCCAACACAGAGCATAATATCAGGTTCCCTCCATTTGTTGATATACCAGACTAGCATCATGTTGTCTATCTGTATCAAAATCACACCATTGAGCAGGAAGTCTTGAAAAGCCTGCAACGCTAGGAGGCCTACTGTCATATCCCACTGATGTGAAGACTGGCCTCTAGATGTGACCAGGAAACTCAGAAGAGGTAGCATGGATTGTAGTGTGACCATCCAGAATTTTGTCTGTTTCACAAACTTATTGAGATGACCCAGATCCAAAATTAGTCTGAGGTCCCTTGTTTTCTTGGGTACTAAAATGAATGTGGAGTACACTACAGACTCTAACTAATCTTGGGGGACCTGTCTAATGACTCTTCTTTCTAGCAGCTCAGAGACTTCTGCTGCTAATAATTACATTGACTGGGTGGAATGCCATGAACTTTTTTCGTTTTTTGTTGGTGGATAAGAAAAGGGAACTGAATAGCCTCTGTTTATTACTCTCAGCACTCATGAATCATTGTGATGTCCTGCCAGGCTTGCAGGTACAGGGATAAGTGCCCTCTGACTGCCTCTAGAGAATGTCAGTTGGACAACCTTTTAGGAATGCTAGTAGGGTTTTTCTGTAAAGGGGCCATGAAAACCCTGATTATGTGATTTGCCTCTCCTTCTGGGGTGATGTCCATACAAGTTACCTCCACCTCTGCCATTAGGAGATCTAGCCATAAGAGACTCATGGTAATAAGCCAGTGATTTCCTGAACCAAGTATTCTTGCCAACCCTCTGGTTCTTCTAAAAGGTCCTCTAAGGAATGGAAAAATGGATTCCCACTGCAGAGAGGGTTTTACCATTCTGCTGACTCCTGGTTGGTGTATCTTTCTTTTTTGGTACAAAAAGAGTAGAGCCAACAAAAGGGTATTAACAAAGGATGTTTTGAAGCCTTTTGAGAAATTGCAAAGATGCATCTAGATGTGCCAGTGCATAATGATGCCAGCGCCTGCTGCCCTACCCTACTTGTACCATCAGCTGCACTGGAGAGCAGACCCACGGAGCCACTCAAAGTAGACTGAAGGTAGATAGCTAGGAGTTCAAAGTCTTTTGAACATCCACAGGTAGGTTATCCATGAATGGACTTGATGAGCTCTTCAGTCAGGTCCTTCTGAAAATGTGTAACATGGGCTAAATAGTTTAGCACTCTAACTGCAAATAACACTGAAGCATACACCCCTTTCCTAAGCTTGTCTAATGTCCTAGACTCTCTATTAGAGAAGTGGACAGATAAACTTTCTTCAGACAGTCCCTTCATTGCAGCTGCCACTACAACCATGGCATCTACTGGTGGACCCTTTCTCCAGTGTTTCCTGTCCCTGAGGCCTACGAATATCCTATCAGGTTTATTCTGGACAGGTTCTACCATGTCAGGGTCCTTCTATGCCCATTGGGCTATCAGGTCTATCATGTGATCTATGGGTGGTACAACCCAGGATACAAATGAACTGGCACTAAATGCTTCAAAAAATAAAGACTCACCTGGTGACAGGTCAGAAGTGGTTCAGCTACCTCAGTACTTCATCAATTCGAGGATTTCTCCAAAGGTGATTTCTTTTAAAGGGAGACCTAGGGGAGCCCTTACCCGCATCCAAATCCATATCTTTGGTGACTGACTCCATAGAGGAGTCCAAGTGCTTCCATTTGCATGACCATTTTCTATGACCCTCTGGTGGAAGCTAATCATAAAGATTCGAATCAGACTGGGAACTTACATAGTAAGCAGCCTCTGAAGTCACTGGTACTGACTGTTCCTGCCAATGAGAATGAGAATGAGAAAGAGTGGAAAGAGAAGCAGTAGCCCCTTGAGATTGGGATGGAGCAGAGCTCACAGATAATGCCTTTTTCTTTGATCAAGCCAAAACACTTTCAAATGCCTTGAAGGCTGAAGTCACAATCGATACTGAGGGAAGCTTTCCTCCATCCATTGATGAAGAACGAAACTTCTTGGTCTCTACTGGACTAACATAGATGAACTACAGTTGCATCTGCCTCAGCATTTAATGGAAAAACTGTAATCACTGACACTGACATGGGGTCCTTAATATTGGGGTAAAAGAGGTATTTCTCTTGGCCATTACTTCTCTTTTTATTTTTACCAACAATCTTAATGGAGCCTCTCTTTCAATGAACATTCCTATCAGTGTATATATTTCCTTCAATTAAGAACAACTAGTAGTGAGTTGCAAACTACAGTGAGGGAAGGAGACAGGGATATAATGGTTTTACTTTATAATACTGAGGCACCTAATTTATGTTCCACTGTTTACAGATGTTGGGCGATGTGTATTGAACAAGCAACTAAAGAGAAATTGGGGGTAAAACCCCAAATTGTTTATAGTAGGAGTAGAAGTATCAAGAATTTTTTGGAAAGTCACTCCCAAAAGTGGAATGAAAAGTGGATATAAATAAGCGATGTTTAAATGCGGTGCATGTAGATACTGTAAATTTATCAACGATGGACCCTATGTCAGTGTCAGTGATTACAGTTTTTCCATTAAATGCCCAGGTAGATGCAACTTTAATTCATCTATGTTAGTCTACCTTCCACTTGCACATCCTGTCCAGCATTTTATGTTGGAAAGACTGTGCGTAGGCTTAGAGACAGAATATGTGAGCATCTCAGGGCAATTAAAAACAGGGACCCACACAATGTCTTATATATGCACTGTGTAAAATGTCACAACTTTAAGAGATTTATCTTTTTTGTGATCGATAAGGTAGTAACTATTGAAAGGGGAGGTGACACTAAATTAGAAGTGGAGGCTAGGGAGACGAAATGGCAACTTAGGTTGAATGCCACTGTAATGCCAGGACTCAATGACAATATTTCCTTGGCATCTATTTTGAAGCCAAGAGCTAGCAAAATATAGGTAACCAAGGATTGTTAGGCCATAATACTTATAACCCTGTTTATTATTTCTTCACTTATCTTTCAACCATTGTTTCAACAGTTTTTATATATTTTATATAGTATATAACATATACATAAGAAATATAGACTTTTTAACAAAGATATTTTCAGTCTTTTTCCAATGTTTTTAATGCACAATATAAAGTGCTAAATATGTTTTTGTAAATAATATGTTTAAGGTTTCCTGTCTTAGACCAGTATTAGTTTAATAATTGTGCAGTTCTACGAGTTTGCAAATATTAACATATATTTTTTAAATATGCAAATTAATTTTTAAATTTTATTTATGCTAGGATGTGATTGGTTGTGCAAATTGCCACATGGGGTATATATTTGTAATTGGATTGTTGTTTCAAATGTCTCTGATGAAGCCTGGTTTATGAGAAGGTGAAAGCGCTCAGTTGTTTGTATTTTTAGTGTATTAAACAGTGAAATGCTTTGGAACGTGGTTTGTGATCTTTTTTAAAATTTTTTAGTGGAGTTATTGTTGTTAATTAGCCTGTTGGCAAGTTTTGAGTTTTATTTTATTAAGGTTTTGATACTCTGTTATTTTAAGTTGTATATGTAGGCTTGGGCATTTACATGCTGTCTGTCTGACTAGTCCAAGTCATACCAGAATTGAGTTAAGGAAAAACTCTGTTTCACATGGATAAGAAACCTGGTCTAGACAAAGGGTAAAGTCTGTGACACATACCTGTCACTCCAACATGCCCTAATTATGTTGCAGATGTTAGGTCCCTAGATCAGATAATGCTGAGGACATCTATTCTGCAGATGTTCAACACGTCTATCAGAGCAGGATCACAGGATGCTTTGCAGGTCAGGCATAGGTCACCTCTCAGCAGTCACTAGGAGACTGAGTACAGGGATACGACTTTGAGGTAGTCTGCATAGGACATGCCATTTACTCCCCATATTATTTTTGTGAGAAGCCTCTGGGGACACTCCAGTTGCTGCATATGATTGGTCAGGTAAATACCAAAAGGGATATTGTATTCAATGATTAGTATGATGATGATGAGGGATGAGTACAGAAGAAGAACTACATCTTTGAACCTAGATACCACACCATTGTTTATAAGTTGCATGACAAAGAATAATTCCTTTACTATCACAGACATATGATGGTCAAAGGACAGGTTACTATCTACATGCATGTCCAAATCCGTGACCAGTGGGTCTGCTTTCAGGGATGTATTATCAATGTGGTAGTTGGCAGGTGAGCAGTCTTCCAAAAGTATGCTATTATGCATTTTTGGCATTGTGCTTTACACTGTGGCTTTGACACTATTTACTGGTCAGTATCAGACCTTCTTGGAGGGTATTCGTGTCTTTGAAGGATTCTAAGACTGCACATAGTTTGCAGTAATCGACAGAAATGGGCATCCAGATGACCTTGATGTTAGCCTTGACTTCAGAGAGGTAGATCCCAAAAAGGAGTGGCCCCAGCTTGAGCCTTGAGGAACTCCACTAGTGACTTGCATTTTTGTAGAGGTAGACAAACTTCCTGAGTCCTACACTTGAGCCAGTGGGTGACTCAGGAGTTTATACCTAATTTCATGAGTTTGTCTACAGTTCTCGAGTGGACTATTGTGTTGGATGTTTTGGCCTTGTCAAAGTAGGCAGCATAGACTATTTTGTCCTCGTCCATTGCTTTGATGACCTTCTCAAAGAAGTCTACCAGGCTGAGTAGACATGATCTGCTCTTGAAATCACACTAACATGAATTCAGTATCTCAATGTTTTCTATGTAATTGTTTACCATCTGCATCATAATTCTTGCCATGGCTTTTCTTACAAGAGTAATCAGACTTATGGGTCTACAGTTACCCAGGCCCATACATGACTCCCCCTCCTGCAGAGGGATGACAGGTACAGTGCTCCATTTGCTTGGTATGATGTTTGTCCAAAGGCTATGGCTAAATGATGATTCTATTGGTCCTAATATGATTCTAGTGGTCCTAATAAAGGTTGTTTCATGTTATTAAGAGGCACACTAGGATATTATTAGGGTCCATCAATACAGTGTTCTTAGCCTTGAAGAATACACTGAGGACCTGTGCTCTAGTGATAGTTGGGGAGTTATGGTTAAGGGTGTTTCCTAAGGTGTATCTTGGGGGGTGGACTATTTTTACCAGAACTATACATAAAACAAAACTACAGTGATACTTACATCAGTAATAAACTTTCTTAAATAATAGTTCAGAGACTAACATTGAAAATTAAACAAACTATCAAATGCACAGATGTAATTAAAGTATGATTAGCAATATTTTAATGTGAAGGATCCTATCAGTATTTCTAGAAGAGGTACCACAACATACCAGGGCTTCCCCATGTTGTCATCATTGTCAGTTTACCATTTTTATCTTAGATCATCCAGGAAGGTATCTGTGGGATTCAGAGTGCCTCCTGCACAGTCTTTTACCGAGAAGATGCCAAAGTCTGTGAGCCATCCCATTCCCTCCTCCATCAATTGTAAAACATACCTGAGTTCAAGAGGTCATTAGGGGTGTGGAATCTGTGCATTTTATTTTTCTTTGATATCTGGGGTGAGAGAGTGCATATGCTTCAACCTGCAGTTTTTTTTTTCCTTACCATACCTTAGAAGTTATAGGTCTGGGAATAATGAGTAGGAAGGAATAACTCTAAGTGCCGCAGAGAGACCTTGCAAGACAGTTATGGACCCTTGCAGATGGCAAGAGGTACATACAGAGACAACTGCATGTTTGGTTAAGACAGATGTTGTAAGAGGTGCAGGTATAGACATCACCAAATACAGAAATGTCTACATCAACATTCCCAGCACTGGTGTCAATGCAGAGCATGAGGCTGAAGTGTCAGTCCAAGTTGCTGAAAAAAATTCTTCTGAGGATAGCAGTGACACTAACAAGCTTTTGATGGAGCTAGATTCATCTGACAGCAGGGCTAACAAATCAATAGCCATCTGGCTCAACTTCAAGTACCTATATCCCCAAGACCTGAAAAGTGGTGTCATCAACATTGGCATCAGTGTTGTAAAACTAGGTCTAGTGATCGACCCTAACGGCCTGACTGACAATATCAGGACCGATGTTTCCACTGTAAAACTGATGTAGAAACTAGTGGCACCAATGACAAGATCAAAATTTGAAACATTAAAGTATATGGCCCTGAGGTGTAGTCCACAGTAGACAGCAACAGTTCTAATGCCAACATCAGTATCTTTTTGCTCATTTCTTTCCTCCTGAGAACCAGTGTTAGGATTACAAGTGTCACTGGGAAAAACTGGTATGATCTTGCAGAGAACTGAAAAAGAACATCTACCCACCTGGAAAAATGTAGGAGAACAAGTAGCTGATATATTTTGTTGGGCTCTAGTGAGAACAAACTTGTAGTCAATACCTGGTGTAGGACTTGAGATAGACTTAGTTCTTCTAGACAGTGGCCTTGAGTCCATGATATGAAAGACCTCTTTATCAGTGCTAAAAGTTAAACTAAACATCCTGACATGTTTAACAGGAGATGTCAGAAGCAACTTTAACAGTGTCATCACCTTTAGGCTTTTTTTGGTTGAGTATCTGAAGAAGTCAGACTATACGAGAAGTCTTATATTTCTGCTTTTTCTTATGTCCAGGAGAATCTCCAACAACAACAAACTCAACACTAGACATCAATAGAGTCAGCACCAAATAAGTATTCAGTGTTGAAATTTGACCAGTGCTGAGCATAAGCCCCTGCTTTCATATTAAACAATGTTATTTCTTCCCTTCCTCATACTGTTATGGGAGAAAGTTTTGCAAATATCACACATACTAGTTCAAAATGCTCCTCTCTAGACAAAGTGGGTGAAAAACTAGAACTACTAACATATTTTAGCAAAAAAGAAAATGAACAGGAAATTCACATAAAAACAAATACTAAATAGAAATAGAGTGAGAAGAAGTAAATACTCCAAGGCCTAGGGTGGGAAATTGAAACAAGCAAAAACTGACTAAAGTATAAGAAATGGAAATAATTTGACCTCAAACACTGATAAGAAGATCAAGGGATTGATAAAACAAGTAAATAACAAGGTACACAATAAATAACAACAACAAATGTTGAGAAAGATACTATAATGAAAGCAATATTTATTAAAAGTAGCTTGTGGCTGTTTCTCATATAAAAATGGCTTTACAGTAGCAGCAAAATAAATCTAGAGAGAGAAGTCTGTTCTGAATACCATGGGTGAAAAGGGAAATGGTCAACTTTTCATCAGCAGAATTAGGGTACTAAGATAACTTGTTCTTTGAATATGTTTTTATGTAGTTACTTAAAAGCAGAATGTAGGACTTTAAAGTTAGATAAAAGAAAACACTTTCCTACTCTAAGTATACTTTAGGAAAAAATGGAGGGAATGAAAATCACACGCAAGAGATGTCATGGTACTGAATAGCATACCTTCTCATTTACCACCTTCTCACGCAGTAATAAGACATGGCTAAGCAGTTCATAGCTGGTTACTATGCAAAGTAAGCAGTGAAATCAATTGCTCTGAGCTAATAATGTCCGCACTTACCCGATGCTAGCTAGTCATTTCAGTAACATTCTCTGTACAGAACAGATGATGTTATGTAGTCCAATCTCGCCTACATTCTTACCCGTGGGTTCGGAGCCAAACCTCGGCTCTGACTTGGCCATACTCTAGCTCGAAGTCTTTCAATTGGCTGGGCTAAGAGGTATCCCATGCTGCACTGCTCCCTTTCCCCAGATCTCGTTTGCAGCTCGTAAAGCTCAGACGTGGTCTCGCTCTTGGCTGTGGCTAAGTATAACTTTTTGTCTTCTTTGACTAAAATTTGTTGCTCCAAAAGCTATTTTCATAGCTAGGTGTGTGTGTGTTGTTGGTTTGTGGAAGCTTTTTTGTGCGGCCTTTCATGGCCTTTTACTTTTTGTCTTGGTATCCCGTTAGCTATCTCCCACGGGCTAGGCCCGTTTCAGTTAGTGGACCTAGTCCTCCCTTGGTTATCTGTTTACCCTTCTGTGTTCTTTTTGGTTTTTAGGTACCTATCCCTCCAGGCTAGGGCCGTTAAAGTTAGAGGACCTAGTCCTTCCCCTCGTTTCCTGTCAGGGCTGTTTGAGTTAGAGGTCCTTGTGTGGTGTCTGCAGTTTATTTTAGTCTAGTTGTTGCTGGTGTCTGTTTTGACTGTTGTGTTATGTCTAGTGTCCTGCCGACCATGTCCAAGGATACAAAAGATCATAAGCCTTCGGGCTTTAAGAAATGTGCTAAATGTGGTTATAAGATGTCGATTACTGATGGGCACTCTGTGTGTGTTTATTGTTTGGAAGCTATCCACCTTCAGGAGTCTTGTGCATTCTGTCACACATTCAGCCCTCAAGTTCTTCAAGAAAGGAAGAACAAACTAATTCTGAAGGGACTACTGAAACCCTCCTTCGAGGAAGATTTGGAGAGGTCTTCTAGTGCTAAGCCCTCTCCCTCTAAAAGAAACAAAACATCCAAAGCAAAAAAATGATCTCTGGCTCCATCAGTATTATCGGAGCCTCCGGAGAAAGTTACTAAGTCTACTGTGGCATCCTTGGCTCCACTGTCTTCGGTGCCGAAGGAAGTTTGTGAATTGACAGAACCTACATCAGTTCCCAGCCTCTCGGAGCCCGTGATGGAGATACTAGCTCGGAGACGATTTTCAGACTGGTTTCTCCTCCTCGCAGGTCCCCTTCAGAGAGGAGGTCTAGATCACCTACCTTGTCCTCTAGGTCCTCCAGGACACTCTCTGATGTGGATAGAGTGGTGCAGAGACTGCTCCAATCACCTGTGTTGGCTAAATTGCTTTCAGTTCCAGCCCCGTCGGCTCCAGAGCCCGTCACCCATCCATCGTCGATAGATACTCCAAGCAAATCTCAGCCTTCGAAGCCAGAGTGGTCGGTGCCGTCTGATGCTTCTAGGTTGGCTCCAATCTCAGCTCCGACCCAGTCGGCTCCATCCACGGGGTCCAGGACTCATGGTTCCTCGGTCGGACCCAAGGGGGAGGTCCCAGGACACTCTTCAGATCCTAGCCTCCCTCTCGGTGCTTCGGCTCGGGTGAGCCTGACCCTTGCTTTGGCTTTGGCCCTTGTCCCTTCTGCTCCGAGGTCTTCCATGGTTTGTCGATCTTCAGAGCCAGGGGGACCAGCTTTCGAGGTCATGTGGGGCGTGCTGGCCAGGTCATCAGCTGCATCATACAGCACTGACACTCTACCCCCTCCAGCTCCGGTATCAGTCTCTGATCACCCTCTATCTTTGGACAGCAGAGACCCAATACCTCAGGATACCTCCATGAGTGGTCCCCAAATTTCGGAGGGCCCCCCCAGAGTTTTTGCCTGAGGAGCCACCCAGAAAAAGAATGTGCAAGAGGAAGCACATCGACTACCAGGAAGAGTCTCTCACGTCGGACACTGACCTCGAGGAATCAGAGGGGTCCAACAAGTCATCCTCTGAGCATATCTCTTTCTCTGATATCCTAGAAATCTTGAAGCAGAGAGGTGACTAGCCCTCTAAACCCCCCCTCTGAGGAGGAGTCAGTGTTCCTGAAGGCCTTTGGGGCTCAGCCCTCTGCCCCCTGGGTCTCTCCACTCTTCAATGAACTCCTGGATCTGGTTTGTCGAAGGGTGTGGGAAACCCCTGACACTGTGGAACCAGTCCCCCGTAGACTCAACCAATTTCTGTCTGCCCCTGCTGCCAAAGAGTTTCTCATGAAGGGTGTTCCAGTAGATGCCATGGTGGTGGCAGTGGCCACCAAGAAGGAACTGGCTGAGACTTCATCTACCGTCCACCCCCCTAACAAGGAGTCTAGGACCATGGACCGGTACGGGAAGCATATGTTTTCTTCTGCGGCCTTTACTCTGCGGTCACTGAATTACTTATCACATTTTACACGGCAACAAAGACATCTCCTGAAAGAGCTTGGAGATGCTCTGCAGGGTAAAGTTTCTAATGCAGTGGTTCAGAAAGCCAATGCTCAGATGTCTACCCTAAATTCTATTGCTAACTCCTCCATGAGGCTGATCTCTTATACAGCCGAAGGAGCGAGTAGGGCAGCGAGTTCTGGAGTTTCACTCAGGAGGCACTCCTGGATGCGCCTCTGTAATTTCGCGGAGGCCTTCAAGTCTACATTCACCAACACCCCGTTTGATGATTCCTCGTTGTTCGGAACCAAGGTGAAAGACAAGCAAGAGGGAAAAACTCTGTCTGCCATGGGAGTCTGTTTTTCCATGCCTTCTACACCTTATCCCAAGGTCCAGAAGAGTGGAAAAATGTGGTTCAAGAAATCGCAGAGGTTTTTTCATGATGCACAAAGTGATTCCCCCTCCAGAGGCAAGGGAGGGGGTGGTAACTCAGGTAGATGTCACCCTAGAGACAGAGGAGGCCCACGTAACCAGGGAGACCGTGATTCCTTTTGTGGTTCTCCCTACCAGCTCTCCTGATGGGAGGCCCGACTGCGCGTTTCCGGAGCCAGTCAGGGGTCACATTTCACTTAAACACTTGGTTGGTTAATAAAGTAGATGACTTGGAAAATAGGGAGAGGAGAAATAACATCAGGATTTTCAGATTACCTGAAAACACAGAAGGTGAGGATATTATTTCCTTTATATCAAGTTGGATCCCTGACTTTTTAAATTTAAAAGAAGGACTTTCCTTTGGCATTGAAAGGGCACACAGAGCTCTTGGGAAACCTGCCACTAACTCAAACTCTCCTCCTAGGTCAATAATTATCAAATTTCTTTCATACTTGGACAAAGAACTGATTTTAACATCTGCTTGGAAAAGGCACTTCTAAAATATAAACAGAGCCTGATAAGATTTGATAATGACTATTCATCTAGAATAATGGAACAAGGGAAAAAAGTGTGGCCAATGATAACGTTTCTGAAACAAAATAACATCAAGGCACACCTTGCATATCCAGTTAAGATAAGAATACTGTATGCCAACAAGATGAGGACTTTTATTGACTTAGAGGAAGCCTCTTCACTTATTAAAACTAATAATGTGATTACTTTACCAGAAGATATGGATTGGATGTCACCTTCTCTCAAGAGAACAAAAGAAACAAATGTCTGGACAGATGTCAGAAAGAAGATGCAAAAGACTAATACTGTTACAGCCAAATCTCTCAAAGCATCTGCTATGATATGAATTGTTTTAACATTATTTTAAAGGACCAGTTTTACTGCTTGGAATTTTAAAGCAAAGGTAACTAACTACTGGAATATTTATCTATATTTTTTTGAAAATAGATGACACATGAGAGTTTTCACATTACCTCAGGTATGTAAAACAGGGTACTTTTCTTTCACAGAAGGAGGGTTATATAGCACATAACATATTTATAATGTAAATCAACATACATAGTATATGTGTACTTTCTCTTAATTTTCTCTTTTCTTTCTCTCTTCTCTCATTATTTATTTTAACTGCACCGTCTCCCTTTCTAAATTCTCTCCTATTTACTATACTAATATAGTCTGTATAGATTTAATAACTCACTATCTATACATAGATAAATAATAGTCTAAAATAATCTAGTTTTAAGGTAGACTAAATGGAATAGTGAACTTAATTAATTATTGCAATATTTATTAGATTAATGATAGTCATTGTTATGCTTATTGGGATTTGGGACATGTTCGTGATTAACTCTGAAATGTTCCATTCATGTACATATGTCCTTTGAATTATTTCCTTTTAGTATTAACAAATACAAAAAAAAAAAAAAAAAAAAAAAAAAAAAAAAAAAGGAGGGAAATATGTACTATTGGTTAAGAGAAGTGAAGCTTTCTTGACATTCTATTTGTGTTGCCATAGCAACAGTAAACAATTGCTGCAGTTTCTAAGAACACTGTGAATCTGCAAAGTGCATTTAGCCTCACAGATAACAAATAATAAGAAAAGGTAATGTAAAATGAAAAACAACCCAATCAAGGTAAAATAAATACATAAGAGGACTATTTGTATATATTTTATGATTTATCCTCTTAGGATTACATATTCCTGGAAACACAACTGAAATGTTCCCAAACTACATGTGCACTGAAATGTAGCTGCTTGATTAAAAAGTATTACTCATTTTAACATGCTGATTCCACAAGTTGTCTGCATTGTAAAAGTTGCATTGTATATGTTACTTGAAACTGACAGTCTCTAGAGCACATGAAAAGATACATATTACTTTTTGCAACATGTTATTTTTGCAGTTACCTCACACTCTGTACAAACTCACTTGGCAACTGATAGCTATTCATTTAAAATATCAGTTTAAATATTAAATGTGCCCTTGAAATGCTATTGACATTTTGACAAAATATAATGTGAACTGTAAAATGAATGACTTGAAAGAAGTGAAGTAATGCATAGATTTCAAAGACAGTTCTTGACACTACAGTAAAAGTACAAATGTATATTCACAAGGAAGTATTGAAATGTTTTGGTCTTCCAGTTAAAATAGCTTATTGTCAACATTTTGCGATACCAGAAAGTTTGCAGAGCTAGGAAATTACTATTCTTTGTCTTTATAATGATTATTAGACAGATGTCAGACTCTGCTTAGTTTAAAGAATTGTGACATATGTTTATGAGGAAAAGTGGACTCAATTACTCACACTGGACTACACATTCCTGGAAACTCAACTGAAATGTTTTCAAATTACTTGTGAATTTAAATGAAACTGCCCGATTAATAAGCATAATTTACTTTAACAACCTGAATCCATAAGCTATCTGCTCTATATATGCTACATTATATATGTCACTTGCATATGACAGTCTCTAGAGCACACAAAAAAATACATATTATTTTTGCAACATGTTATATTTGCACTAACCATACATTCTAAACTAACTCAATTGGCAACTGACAAGTTATTTATTTGAAACATCAGTCAAAATATTAATTGTGCCCTTGAAATATTGTTGCCATTTTGACAAAACAAAACCTGAATTGAAAAAGGAATGATTTGAAGAAGTGAAGTATTGTACAGATTTCAAAGACAGCTATTGACACTACAATATAAGTAGAAATGTATAAATGCAAGGAAAAATTTAAATGCTTTATACTTTTAGTTGTTGTTGTTTGTCTTTCTGCTTTTTCCCGGTAAGGGGTCGCCACAGTGGAACTCCGGTCCGCTAATGATTGGCAGTAGATTTTTTTTACGAAACGCCGAGGTGCCAGCTCGACACCCAACCTTCAACGAAGGCAAGCCCATTTACGCACGCATGTCTTTCGAATGCTACCCAACCACGGGGAGGACATGCAGACTCCACACAGAAGGCACTCCCAAGCCAAGCCGAGAATCGAACGGGAGAACCTCTTGCTGTGAGGTAACAACGCTACCGGAGTACCACTGCGGCATAAATAGCTTATTGTTACATTTTTGCTTTATCAGAAAATTTAGAGAGCTAGGAAATTATTTCTAATTTGTCTTTATAATGTTTACTAAAGTGATGTTGGTCACTGACTTGTTTAATGGATTGCGAGTCATGTACAAGACAGACTAATGAATGCTATTTCTGTTTACCTATGTTTGTTGAATTTCTTTTATTAGTACTGATTTAAAATAAGGGAAAGGGAGGAGAGGCTTAAGAGTATTCTAACTGCCCCGAGAACTCTCTAAGATGCTCTAAATACTAATTGAGTAATACTTACCTAAGGTAAGTCTCGATTACCATATAGGTACCTTCACATTCATTCTAGACGTGATGTGATTACCCATTCTGGAAACAGGAGGTGCCCTATGCAGGATGGGAATTGTCAGGGTGATCATAGTTCATCCTTAGATTATGCTTTGTAAATCTAGAAAGCACTGCACACTAGAATGTAGAGCGCATCTACTCAGAGTCAGGATACCAGTGATAAGCCATGTTTTTTCCATAAGTGTAAGCTGAAGTTGGTGAGCTGAAGAGTGGGAAAGTAAAAGAAGACAGTACACCTACAGTAAATTCATATTTCATCTGTAATCACTCATTGTCTCCTGTAGAGTCATTTTAGTCAAATGATTTTAGTAATAATCTATTTATTGTTGGCTTATTTAGTGTATGCTCCTCTGTTGCATTTAATGTATCTAAAATGACATATTTGACATGTTTGGGATCTCTTAAGGGTAACTAAATATTGGATATTTTCTAAGTCAACACAATAATTGTTTAAACTACTAACATTCCATCCTGATATATAAAATAATATAGAACAATAATAGAATAATATGGAATTTCATATCTCTTTTAAGAAAATTCTCCATATAATAATTTAACATATGGAGCTCATTTGATATTGTTGGTTAAAGGTATAAGTGATAATCCAATAGATCTATCTTTATCTATTGGATTAGGAATTACTTTCATTCCATGTTTAATGGGGAATTCATATTTACTTGTATTTGCTACTTTAGAATTAATGTTTTATAGAAGTACTTTTTTAAAGTCTGACCAGAATTTTACCCTACTTATATTTAAAGAAGAAAGAACATTAAATTACACTCCCAAGTTTACACACATAAAAATAACATCCAATGTTATCAGAGAATATGGTATAACTACTATAATCAAAATAAAAAAAAGAAGCAAAAAGTTTCTTCCAACAATAACTTGAAATGGATGTAACATTCTTATCATTAAATACTAATGGCTTAAATAATGCAAATAAAAGATCAAACTTACTAAAATATTTAAATCTAAATAAGGCACATGTAGTATTTCTCCAGGAAATGCATTTTAAGACTAATGATAGCTTTATTTAGAACCCTAAGGACTATACAGTCTTAGCTCAATCCTCATATAGAACAAAGACAAAAGGAGTATCAGTTCTCTGGAAGAAAAACATAATCACTCCAAAAGTTATTTATAAATATGAAGACAAAGAAGGTCTAGTAGCATTTGTTATAATTAAATTTAATAACAGAATATGGACCTTAGCTAATCTATATTGGTTCCCAGGAATTGGAGCAGGAACGGTTAAAAAACACCTAGATTTTATTTCCAACAATTATAAAGGAAATCTTATACTGGGAGGAGACTTTAATTGTACTTTAGAAGCTTCTGAAACCAGAAAGAAGTCTTTTCGCATAGCAACTATTTCAAAATCCTTAAAAAAATGGCTTGATTAATATAATTTAATAGATACTTTTAAATTAAAAGATGATAAATCCTTATTATTTTCTCATAAAGACCATAGATTTGGAACACAAACCAGAATACACAAATTATTCATAGTTCAAGATTTACAAACAAAAATCCTCAACTTCTCAATAGTTCCATGCCTCTTCTCAGATCATGACTCTCTGATAATGAAGCTCCAAATACAGTTTATACCTTTAATGCTCTCAACTAGAATTCCATCATATATCATGAAAATTAAAGAATTCAGACGCTGGATGTTGTCAGAACTACAATTATTTCTTGAAATTAATAATACAACCAAAATCAGTAGAGTCATGGTTTGGGACTCATTAAAAGTGTATTTATTTGGTAAGACCCTCAGCTGGTACAAAAACAAAGTTAGAGAGTGGGAATCTGAATCATTAGACTTGCAAACCAGACTCTTGACAGCAACATCTAAAAAAAATCAGAATTGTCCAGAAGTCAAAAAAGAAATAGAGGAATTAAATAAAAAATATAATGAAATTCTAACACACAAAACTTGTCTAGCCTTGGAAAAATTAAAAATAAACTCATTAGCCACCTCCCCCAGATATCTGCATAACTTATCTACAAGAATTAAAATACAATCTAAAGCAAATAACATTAGTAGTATATATTATGTAAAGAAAGGGAAAAAGTATCACAGATTTAGGACACATCCTTGAAGGATTTCAGTTCCATTATATGGAACACTTTAAAAAAGAAGATTTAGATACTAACCAAATAAACTTAGATACAAACATTATCAATATAAAAAAATTCCCGAAAATTTAAAACTAGACCTACAAAAACCTATATCCTACAAAGAAATTGTTGACAAGATAAAGGGAAGTAAATCTAACAGGGATAGATGTTATAATTACAGAAATTTACAAACTCTTCCCTTCAACAGTAATCTCCCTTTTTCATAAAACTTTGCTAGAAGTCCAGTCAGAAGCAAACATACCACCCTCATGGAAATATTCTCTCATAACACCAATTCTAAAAGATAATAAACCTTCAGACCACCGCATACGAACTATATCATTACTCAATAATGATTACAAAATATTCATGTCAATCCTAGCTAACAGAATGAAAATCCCACTTTCAAAGACAATTAATAATGATCAAACTGGATTTTTATATAACAGGCAAATATGATAATATTAAAAGGATACTTACTCTTACAGATTATGTGAATAAAGAAGATAGAGAAACACATGCAATCGGATTAGACATAGAAAAAGCGTTTGATTCCCTCAACTGGGTATACCTATTTAAAACTTTAGCATTATTTGAATTTCCTCCTCGTTTCATCTTATTACTAAAAAACATATATATTAATAACTTAGCCTACATTAAATTAGGTCCTTTCACCTCAGAATTTATCCATATAATGAAAGGTACTAAACAAGGATGCCCCCTTTCTCCCATTTTATTTGCTTTGGCTATAGAAATACTTGCAGAAATAATACGCAATAATCCAAGAATTAAAGGAATAGAAGTCTATGACCATACATATCTAAAATAACGCTTTTTGCTGATAATATTTTATTAACCCTATCAAACTCCAGAGAGTCATTAGGAGAGCTAGAAGAAGTAATGGAGACATTTTATAAGATTTCAAGTCTACACTTATCAAAATCAAAATTTCTATTTTTAAATAAGAAAAAGACCTACAAGTTACATATAAATCCATCATAGGAAAACAAGAACTTATGCTAAATTACTTAGGAAAAGTGTTATACAAAAATATAAACGAAACAATATTAGTAAATTATAAAAACATTATTGAAACAATAAAAATATATACAGAAAAGTGGAACAAAATTATATTAACTTTTGAAGACAGATTGCAATTAATAAAAATGGTCTTATTGCCAAAAATACTATATGTAGCATTAGTAATACAGTTAATTCCTGAAAGATGCATTCTTAAAGAAATAAACTCATCTTTAATAAAATTCTTATGGTATCCCAAAAAGAACAGAGTAGCTCTAACTCATCACATTAGACCCTGGAAACAAGGAGGATTGAACTTCCCAGAAACAGAAACATATATAAAAGCATCTGTGCTTAAAACTACAGTATAGTAATGAAGAGCTCTAGTGCTGTGACGGCTGCCACTAGCAGATGCTTGGCAGCATCACTAGATAGAGATGGAGAAAGGCATGGCTGTGGATGAAGGATTTTCTGCACCACAGAAGGAATTAATGTCGCCAGTAACACTTTTCCTACCTTGCAAACAAAATGTATTTTGCCAATTTAACCTAATCCCTAGTAGCTGAGCAATGCGTTAGCCAGGAAGGGGGACTTTTGAGGTCACAAACACTATATGATACGTAAATATGCAAGGTCAAGTCCAACATGTTACTCTGCTGGGACCAGTACATGCATATATATTTGGTACAGTGTTTGTGAATCTATGATTCTAAGAGAGGGAGTAATGTGCATGTGTACTTCATGTATGCAGTACTATGCCTACACAACTGTGTAGCACAATATACAAGATTTTTTCCCATTTTATACAACTTTTTATGATTAAGTACAGCTTTAGTGTGCTGCTCTACTGCTTATCCCAACTCTGTGGTACACAATACTTATAAATAACGGCCCATTTATATTTGTAGGTAAGACTAAATTCAGATTAGGATGGTTATCAAAAATTTGCAAACTGCAACATTTGCTAAACATTTACCTTAAAATCATTTCTCCTCCATGAAACAAATATAAGAGCTATAAAAACATAAACATATAGTGCTCTAACTTTGGGACTTAAAAAGAACAAAACTGTGTTTAACAGTGACATTTTCATTCTTTTTAAATGCTGTGGCACTTTTTTTCTAATAAACATTAACAGAAAGCTGGTCTTTTGCCTTTGATACAGCACAACCTAACGGTATTTTGTAGGTAATTATCCATCATTATTCCATAAATGTTTCACAAGAATAAGTCAGATATTTTGTCAATACAGTCATTTATATACAAAAAGCAATAATAGGTAAAAACTATCAGTAATCTGTTCCTAGTCTTCCAGTCTTCTTGAAAATTATCTGTAGTAAAAGGGATAATGAGAAATGTGGATAAAAACATGTCTTTGTTGGAATAAAGTTGGAATAAAGCAGAAAAATGGACAAAGAGCAGTTCCATGTTTGTTGTTTCTGAAAGTCTTGGACAAAATCCTGGAAGCTTTTTTGATTATTCAGAACATTACTATGCCAAGTTGTAATTAGAGTCACATTTTGGACTTAGCTGTACAAATGATGCTGTTTTTACAGCAGGCAGAATAGATAGCCAAATTCAGTGTTAGGCTTTCTGTGAATTTAAAAAGCAAAACTAAAAAAGGCATAAGATACTAGTGAGAGGATCAGAAGCAACACATTTTAGTGAAACACAATTAATTTAGACATCATTCATGGAGCAAGCAGAGTCAGACAGACCGTACATTTCACCGAAAGCACACTTGCCATATTTTTCTGAAAGAAAAGTTACATTTTAGAAGGTAGCAAAGAACACTTCTCTGAAATCTGGCCACATCAGCACTGATTATGAAATATATTGAGAGTCCTAACAGTGTAGCTCCCACATGGATATAAAGTACAGTTTTGTACCTACCATAAATGTAGATGTTCGAGTGTATATACTGCTGCAGTCATCACACCTGGGTTATCCTGTTGTCAGGTGGTCCCGCAGTCGGCCGAATCCCAAAGCCTTGGTCCGGCGTCGGTTGTCATCGCTTCTTCCCTGACGTCAGTGCGACAGGGGTATAAAAGAGGCAGCCAACGCCATTTTCTTCAGTTTTTCTTGCCCCAGATGTCAGGTGCCCCCAACTAGGAAGGCAATGCAATAGCTATGCAAAAATACCTTACTAGATAAACAATAGTACTAGCTGTTAGCAAATACACCATACAGACATGCATCCAATTGATTGATGTACATAGAGCTATAACTAAAACCCTGGTATGTAGAGGGGATGGTTCATAGGTAGGTACTAGGCTATTGGGCCTAGGGCCCATACAAGCCTAGCCAAAAAATGTACCCTGGCTTTCGCCACCCAAGAAAATTATTTTCCTGTGCCCCTTGTCAAGCAGAGCCACAGAAGTGATCCCCGGGGTGAATTTCCCATCCAACCATCAAGATTTTTCTTGAAGAGTGCTAATGAGGAGCTCTGTTTGCCATAGATAGGTAGTCTGTTCCAGAGTATGGGAAGTCTCTGGGACAGAAATCTATCCCTCCAGCATGTTCTGTTTATTGTGGTGACAAGGTTAAGGTCCCTAGAGCGTGTAGCTCGGAGGGATTGGGATTTCTTTAAATGGAGCATGTCCAACAGCTCTGGGTTTCACATAGCTTTGCATGTTAGGCAGAGATCGCCCCTGAGTAGGCGATATGCGATGGAGTAAAGCTGTAGCTTTTTGAGACGGTCTGCATAGGGCATCTGTTTGAGGCCAGTAATTGTCTTTGTGAGGTATTTCTGTGGTCTTTCCAGTTGTTGCAGATGTCTTGTGAGGTACATACCAAAAGGGGCGTTGTACTCTATAATAGGTCTAATGAGTGATGAGTAGAGGGGAACAATGACCTCTTTTTTTCCGGATGAGAATCCTTTTGTGATGAGATGAGCCACATAGAAGGACTTCCTGACCACTGTGGTGATGTGATTATCAAAGGAGAGACTACTGTCCACCTGTGTCCCAAGGTCTCTTATCACATTTTCGGCATTAAGTAGACTACCAGCTATGTGGTAGTTCATGGGTACAGAGTTTTTACCAAAGGGGATGACAATACACTTTTTGGCATTGAGCTTCAGGCCATGGCTTTGACACCAGGTATCTGTCTCAGTGAGGCCCTTTTGTAGTTTGTCCACATCGTTAGGAATTTTGATTATGGCTCCTAGTTTGCAGTCATCTGCAAACTTTGTTAGCCAAAGACCTTCTGTGTTGGCCTGCACTTCAGAGAAGTAAATACCAAACAGGAGAGGACCCAGGATTGAACCCTGTGGTACTCCCACTTGTCACTGGTCTGATGTCGGATTTGGAATCCGCTACTTTCACAGTGTGTGTTCTGTCTGTGAGACAGTTGGCAACCCATCTTGTGATATAGGGATTTATACCAAGTTTAGTGAGCTTATCTATAATTCCAGAGTGGGGGATGGTGTTGAAAGCCTTGGCAAGATCTAGATAAGCTGTGTGAACCATTTTACCCTCATCTATGGCTTTGGTGACTGCTTCAAATAAGTCAATCAAGTTTAGGAGACATGATCTGCCTTTTACAAATCCAAATTGAGTAGGGTCCAGAGTTTGGAGATTACCAATGTCTTTGTTTATGAGTTCCATGATGATACGTTCCATGGCCTTGCAGACCAGGCTCGTCAGGCTAATGGGGTGGTAGTTCCCGGGGTCCGGCATGGCTCCCCCTTTGTGGAGTGGGATAACCGTCGCAGTGTGCCATTCAGTGGGTACAAAGCCTGAGGTGAGGCTATGATTGAACATGGAACTTAGGTAGGGTGCCAGTTCATTCTGTAGTTCATGTAGAACGCAGCCTGGGATATTGTCTGGTCCCATGGATGCTGTGTTCTTGGCTTTGGAGAGTGTGTTTTTTACCTGTGCAGCCATGATTATAGGAACTTTGCATTCTTACGGTATAGAGATGGGCCCTCTAGGGGGTGAGAGGGGGGTAAAGTTAGCACTGAACCTATCTGCTAGGATGTTGGCAATATCAGTTGGTTCTGTATATTTAGTGCCATTGCGCTGTAACTCAGAGCAGATCTGAGTGTTCCCATTGAGATTCTTGGCATAGCTATAGAATGCTTTGTGGTTGTTTTCAGAGTCAGTGGCAATTTTGTTTTCATAACTAGCTTTGGAGGATTTTATGAGGGATCCCAGCTTCTAACTGAGGTTGACCAGGGAGTTCCTCCAGTCATGGTATTTTACTCTTTTTTGCAACAGTTTCTTTCTTCTGTTCTGTATAAAGCATATATACAATACCATAGTAAGTTAGAATTCTGAAAGGAATTAACAGCAACAGTGAATAGCAAGACTATTAAAATACAAACTTAACACACACACAAACTCATACATATACATATACACAAGTAATAATGCCTGACAAGTTGTGTTAATATGTAATTCAACGGAGGGCCTCTATACCCCTGGAAGGGTGTTAAGCACACATTAACACACACCCTGGAGGGCACTATTGTGCTTAGGGAATGGTTTCTCTGTAAAATTGTTTTTTACTTGATTATTTATTTTTTTTAAGTGCTATATATTTTATATATATATATATATATATATATATATATATATATATATATATATACATATATATATATATATATATATATATTTAATGTAAAATAGTTGCTCCTCCTAATGTTTTAAACTTGCTGTAGTATATGTTAATGGTGTTGGAGGAAGCATTTTACATCAAACATATATAAAAAATAAGCAAATGAAAAATTTTACATACAGCCCATTCTCTCTCCCATACACACATACAAAGTCAGAAACAAACACACACTGCTTCATTCAATTGATTGCTCTTTTTCTCTTACTCACATACATGCATACACTCTCACACACATGCTTTATTTTAATTTTTTTGTTTTTATTTTACACTCGCTAAACAGCAAAAGCACTGCTTAGGGAGTGTAAAATAACACCTCACTCCCTCTAACTTTCACTGACATGCACGCATACAGTGAAACACAGACATGAACGCACATGCACACACACACACACCTTTTTTTTTAGTCGTCTTCTTTTTTTTATATTTTACACTCACTTAATAGCAAACACACTGCTTAGCAAGCGTAAAATAATGATGACCATTCTGTTTCTTAGTCCGAGCTCCACAGCAGCTTAATATGCTGCCGTGAGGCAGCAGACGTGTATCTCAGTGGGCATTACTTGTACATTAATACCCTCCTGGAGAACGTTCGTCCTCAAATCAGGGTACTGATGTACAGTTTGCCCATTGTCTAAGCATATATATATATATATATATTTATATATATATATATATATATATATATATATATATATATATATATGTATACACACACACACACACGTATAAATATATATATATATATGTAAAATATACAAATAAATGAAAAATATATAATAATAAAGAGGAAGTGAAGTTCCCAAAGGAATTTATCTGAGTCTGAAAGATATAATCCACCAATGCAGGCTGATGAGGAGATTCAACTGTGTCATTTCTTCAGCTGGCACTAAAAGACTGAATAACTAACTTTCTGTGACAGGAGTTAGGCCTTTCCTGATGGGAGAGGCATAGCTAACTCTATCACAGGGAGTAAGAGGAAGGGATTCTGAGCTATGGAAAGCTGCCAGTGTAGGTTAGTGCAGGACACACAGTCCATATGCCACTGAGGCAGTATGAATGATTAACATCTTTTGGTTACAGATGACAGACCTATTAGTAATGGCAGCAGGTGGTACATGCTACCTACTTTCAAAAAGTTACTATGCAACATTTGTCAAAACTGAAGGCTAACATTTTACTTTTGCAACAAATATATTTCATGTTCAATCCATCTGAAAAACTCCTGTGACTGACACATGGAGGGCAGTTTTACCCAATTTGCAAACATCAGCATACGTAGTGAGTTACAAGCTACTGTTATCAATATGTGCATCAGCAAGACACCCGTACCTTTCAAGCAGAAAGTCTTAATCATCCACCCCTTCCAACATAAATTATTAACTCTTTGGGCAAAGGGAAAAAAACGAACCAACAGACATCCACTAACAGTCTGTGAATATATATATATATATATATATATATATATATATATATATATATATATATATATATATTTTTTTTTTCCCTCTTGTGGTGTGAGTGGCTAATACATGGTTCTATAGATTATGGACTTTGATAGGCAGTGGTTCAAATCTGGCAATGACTAACTAGCTTGAGTATGCATGGGTGGCTTATTTGACATATCTGGTGAATATACTTCCCCTCAGTAGAATCACTTACACAGAGAGAGGATTCCCGCAACTGTTTTGTTGGGTTTGGGATACGCATAATGGTTAAGAAGCTTACCTCACAGACACAAGGTACAGGGTTTGATTATCACCTTTAAAGGGAAATTGGGTAGAATTAAATAAAAGGGCCTGCAAGGGCAGATAGGTTAGAACCTACCTATGAACCTAAAAGATAATTTTAGCAGTTATAGGTAATATCATCCACCACTTTGAGCAAAATGGTATATGTCAATGCAAATCCTGGCCTTAGCGTCAAACATTTCTAGTCTGCTGTTGCTGTACTCCAAGATCCCCAAGAGAACCAATTCAGACTATACAGACAATATTTAGTGTGACAGTACTAACTTCTGTTGATAGGAAGACCATATTTATTGTGACAATACTAATTTCTAGTGATAGGAAATTTTACAAACAAGTGGATGAAAGTCTCCCAACTGTCATGTTCATGACATTTTTAAAACAAGGGAGAGTACAATAATTGAGTTTTCTTTTTTTTGTTCTAATTTTTATCACGGCAGCTTTTTAATTAACAACAGTTTTTGAACATTAGAGATTTCCTCAGCCAGGACATCCATTAAGAAGTAGCACTCTTTCTGTCCATCTAATAACTCATTATTTTCTTTAATAAAGTTCTGTCATGAAATGAAGAAACCATGAGAGTTACAAATTTTATGAGAAGGTAATGTATCAGACTTAATATTTTCTATTTGTTATTGGATTTTTTTGTCATAGCAGCTGTTTGATAAATGAAAAGTTACTGAACAACAGTTTACCTCAGCCAGGATATCAGCTAAGAAGAAATATGACTCCTCCTGCTATTCTCATAACACTTTAGGATAGTTAACAAAAGTCTGTCATGAAGTGCAGTGACAGTATCAAAGTCATGCACTTTATGAGTAAGTAGCCCAACAGATTTGTTTCACTTTTGGCAAGTGATACATGGCCTGTATTAGTCACACACAGTTGGTGTCCCTGTCCTAAGGTCCACAGTCTATTTGAGTACGTACTGCCAATTATTCCGTTACTGCTGCATTTAAGCCACTTTTGTTGGTTGCCATTCAGTTAAGAATGTTTTAAAATATCTGCACCAGTTTCACATATTATATCAAACTGTTGTCCCTTGATGTTCTCGCAATGACATTACTGAGAAACAAGAATGAAAAGAAAAAAATCGTAAAGGAAGCTAGACTTAAAAGGGATGTGTATAAGTGAATACCCAAACAAAATAACATAAAGGTTTACAAGCTACACTACCAAACAGGCATGCTCCAGCCCTTGGAACACTACTAGGTTACCTTATACTGCCTTAAACTTTATACTGCATTCTGTGACTATGACAATCTGTCTAATGGACCAACAATCTTGATAATATTTGGCATCATCGATAGTTGACAGAGATCACCACTCAAAAGTAAACTTCATCCAGGCAAAAACACAGACATACTCTGCATTCAGAAAGGTGTAAGAGGATGCAGAAGCCTTAGTTTGGAAGGTTTCTGCATCACTCTATGCATTCAGGCACCACTCTACATTGGACCTCAGCATAGGAACATGGTCTCAGGGCAAACTTACATGAAATTAAAATGCTCCCGTCTGGGGAAATGGCTAATGCTACTTCACTATGTGCTCTATCCAAGGAATGTCCACTGCTCCAGATTTGCTTAGCCAAGAGATTAAGAAAATAAAGTGGCCAAGTACAATTTTACTCTACAAGGAAAAAGTGACAACAGTAAAATCACAGTGGTCACCCATTCACTCCTGTAGAAGTACTCATGGTGCACGTAAGTTCAAAGATGATATGGGGGTGGGCATGTGTATATATTTTCAAAAGACACAAGCAAAAACTAACACATGGGCTTGGCAACTTAAAATCCTAAAAGTTAAAGTACTAGAAGAATACATTCTCTCCGCCTCTTTATTCATTGCTTTCTCCTCTTTATCCAAGGGAATGGGATTAGAAGCAGTAACCTATTGCGCAGCAGTAGATTTAGAGAGCTACGACTGTTGGGTCTGCCTTGGGATTAGAAAACAGGTACCTGTATGTCTGGGGAACCTTATATAACCTGCAGTACCTCTTGGAATTCAAAGGCTGTCCATCAGTTATATTGTATGTTGTAAGAAAAACATTCTCTATGACAGGCAAAACAGGAGGACTAGGTGTAGCTTTTGACATATGTAATTGCATCAAATCATAATACATTTTATGTGTCACATAGGCTTCACTTTGATCCCAGGAAAGAACCTTACTCATACCAGACAAAATATTAGCAATAGAAATTTCTTCAGTAGGGAAGGTTTGAGGTTATCCTTTTTCCAGAATTACAGTACTCAGAATGACAAAGAATCCCCTGAAGTGCATTCATCCTCCTACATGGATTATTCTTCTAATAGAAAAAAAATCTTGTCAGAATGGAACAGAAGTCTTCCTTTTCCTGTCCAAT
Source organism: Protopterus annectens (assembly GCF_019279795.1). Taxonomy (NCBI): domain Eukaryota; kingdom Metazoa; phylum Chordata; order Ceratodontiformes; family Protopteridae; genus Protopterus; species Protopterus annectens. The sequence continues at coordinate 155,755,794 of NC_056738.1, read as the reverse complement.
GTTTGACTTGGCATGTAAAAACCAGAAATCAATTACTTAGCAAAGCCCAGTAAGCCTGCCCTGTCCACGGTGAAAAACAGAGAGAGAGAGAGAGAGAGAGAGGATGCTAGAAGATTTTCTCACTAAACACAAAGAAACTCCAAAGAAAGCTGCCCCTTAGACACACTGGTCCCAGCGTCTGAAGACCTCTTCACCAGTCCCTTCCAGATCCAGCTACAAAAGTGGTTCTCCCTGGCCATTTTTTTGCTTCCCTACAGCCACAGAGAACCATGGTTATCCCCCAGTCTTTGGTGTTGCTAACGTTATGCCAAGAGGCCTGAGGGAAGTAGTTGGATGGTCTCAAGAACAATGATATGCCACAGCAGAATCACCCACAAGCAACTGAGGTAAAGAAGGACCTGGACTAAACCTGAAATACTACACTGCAAATTCCTTCTTTTTGTACTCTGGGGAAAGTAATACCAGAGAGGCTGACTACTGCTTCATAAGCAAGCTGAGAAAGAAGATAGGATGCTGCGTAGCATAGCTTAGAAGAGTCAGTAAAGGTGATGAAAAGGGAAGCAACTAATGATTCTGAGGTAAGTACATCATTAACAATCTGTTGGCAAGCACAATAGCCTTTCTTAAACACACTAAATAAATATGTTTTTAGTCACAAAATAAACTTTTTCCACACAAAAAAATCATACTAGTCCATTACTATAACTAACAGATAATTTCTCATTGTTTCAATAGTACCTAATGAAAATTTTTGCCAAAAAAAAACAAGTTTTCCACAGAAAATTAAACCACAGAAGGAAGGCATTCCCTACAATGGAGACTTATCTGACCTGTTCGAAGATCACATCTGACTTGACATGATGGCATGGAGACTGCCAAAGAAGTGCTTATTTCAGCTGCAAAAATTCTCTGTTGCCTTTAGCACTCAACATGCCTATTATATGGAGTGCCACACATCTTTTAGAAGGGGCAACAGCTTGAATGCATCCAAAGCTTTGAGAAGCTGGCCAGTACAGGAGGGATAAACCCATATAGCTTAGGCTACAGCAATGGTGATAAATGTATGAACAGCTATTTTTGTATGTACTACAGATGTTACAACTTTACAGTACTTGCTTTATTTGATTCTATATACATGACCTAAAACTGTGAAAATGATTTCTCTTTGCACTTTTCCATTCCCAATTGTAATTCTTGTATCTTATCGAGCATTTTTCGCCGTTAATGGAAAATTACTATTTAACCATCTTTATGTTTCAAGCTCTGGTCACAACTTATTTCTTCTTTGCAAAAAGAAAAATAAGGTTGCAATTTTGATCAGGGAATCCTTTCAGTGTAATAACATTTAATGGTTATATTTCTGTTAGTGTCAATCCATCACTGAAATTCTTTCTTCTTCTTCTGCAAATAACTACAGTATTATCTAAAGAATATCTGATTCTTCCAACTGTTTTTTAAGTATCTGGTGAATATGCCTCACTCATCATATCTGGCAGATGTAATTCATTGGTTGTTGTATATTCCACTTTCAGATCATGCTTCTGCAGATTATGGAATTTCATTTGCATTCTATGAATTGGCTTGTACATTTATTGTAGGGATCTGTGGTGTGTTTCCAAGTGAACACCTTTGCCAAAGGCATAGTAATGAAATCTCTCACAACAATACACTATTTTTAAAATACTTTTTAAATGAGCATGTCCATTGCATGTGTAAAAGCTCTTGACCCATAGGTAATAGCTTTATTATCTTGTAAGATCACTTGTTTTATACCATTCCTCCTAGCATCTACTTAAAACACAGCTGATTGATTAGCATCATTGCACTTTCAGTTTTGGAAAGGCTGTAATTATCTTTTTCTTGAGCATTACAAAAGTATTTTCCTGTTTATAGTTCTATTTTCAGACTACATTTCATTCTAACTGCTTTTCAGATGTACAGCTATCTCAGACACAGCAGGTTCAAGCTTTGTAAAACCTCTGTAATGCCTGCTTTTGTGGCCTTGGCAAAAAGTTTTTCAGATTTTTTTCTAGATCAATTTTTAGAACTTCTGGCATTGGACAGTTATTTTAATATATTTGGTAGTTGTATCAGTCTCTCAGTATGTCCTTCTTGTGCAGAAACTGACGGTATATTTTAACACCTCTAAGCATCAAATTATATTGGTAAAAAACTCTTTGGAATAACTCCAGTTCTGAAGAAATACAAAGGAAAATTCTAAGGAATCTGTACCTTGCTAAAGGCTCAGTAACATATACCATTTGTATCTTATTTTAACCTATCCTTATCTGCATCTAGTATTATGAAAAAAGTCCAAACTGTAAGCAGTGAAAAATCCAGTCTTTTTATTACCTTGTTTAAATTGTTCAGATTAACAGGAATATGAAGCTGGTCTTTCTTTATGACAACACTGAGTATACTAGTCACCCATTTGCATTCTGTTTAAGTTACTGTTCATCTTTAGCCTATGTGCTTTGTATGCTTTTCTAGGATCACAAATTTCCTGCACAGCATTGGATTTCTTTGAATATATTATTTTCTTGGCAAACTTCCTAAACCTGTAAATCAACATGGCCATGCAGTATATCACTTCTATTGCTTTAATCAATATCAATAATCACTATCTGAGATGTTTCTCTGACATTATGATTGATTTTGAGCACAAGCGCTTTTTGCTGTTAAAGTGTGAATTTGTTTTACCATTCCTAATCTCTCAATGGAAAACCCCAGGCCCAGACACAGCACCAAACGTTTAGCTAAAGGTATAAAGATTTAGTCTAGAATTATTATTATGTACATTCCAAACAGACACCAACCTGGTTAACAACAGGAAAAAAGATACTCCTTCTAAGAGTGAACCTGCAAGCCATCCTAAGAACTATAAATTGCATCCCAACAATATACAAATTATATCCTGGAACTGATGCAGAACTTTGTGTAATTTTTTACAAAAACAATCATGGTACTCGAACAATAAGGTAATAAAAGAAAGTCATATGAAGCAAAGGATCATTTGTTGCTGAACAAAGTCATAATAGAGAGCTGTAAAAAGGGAAAGAATCTTAAGTACAGCATAGAGAGATAAAAAAAAAAAAAAAAAAAAGCATTTGGCAGCATCCCCCATTCATGGATAATGTAGGGTTTACAGCTGCATAAAATTACACCCTAAGCTGATCAATTACATTGCAGTGCAAATGAAACAGTGCCAAACCACTTTGCAGCTAAGTTATAAAAAAGGGCAAGTTACTATCCCAGGGATAAAATTTCAAAGCGGGATATTCTAGGGTGATTCTTTGTCACTGTAGCTGTTTCGTCTTGCCAATACCCAGTAAGTTGTTTATTTAACTGATTAGGCTACAGTTACCATCTAACTCTCAGAAACCAATCTTCTTTCAAGACATCTCATCTATTTGGATAATTTAAAATTGTATAGTTCATCAGATGAGGAGCTTTAAGCACAATTTCCAATGGTTACAACTTCTCAGATTATATAAGAAAGAAATCTGTCCTTGATAAATGTGGAAAAGCAGCATTTAAAAGGGGGAAGCTGCAGCACCAAGAAAATATCAATCTTAGACAGGAATGCAATACATAGGAACCTGAAAAGAAGCAAGTGTATAAATATTTGGGAATAGATGCAGGGTTGGCAACAAAACATGAACAAATGAGAAAAAAAGTTCAGTAAGGAATACTTCAGAGGTAGAAGTAGAAGTAATAATTCAATTTGTCTTGCTTGTTCTAACTTAAAGCTTTGGTGTGATTGACTGGCCCCAGAAAGTATTGAATCCATAGAAAGGAAAACCTATTTTGATATTTTGTAACATACGTCAAGCCAACAAAAGCTAGTACAGCAATCATGCATACTTAACAAACCAGGTGAGTAATAACAACTCATATTTATATCGCCTTTAAAATTCAGAGAGATCTCTGACTAGAGTAAAAGTGTTTTATCGAGTAACAAGGCTCTTGCTTCCCCCATAGTGCCTTTTTTAGGCAAGGCTCAAAAGACAAACCCACCTCCATAGGTATCACAAGGGATAAGAAACTAAGAGTAATGCTACTCAACGCCAGAAGTCTAAACCTCAAGATGCATGCACTCAAAATTCTCCTTAGCATGGAGAACATCGATATCTGTGCAGTAACAGAAACCTGGTTCAAGGCTCTTGAGAGCACCCCAGCACTACCAGGTTATACATCATACCATGCTTTTCGGCCCCAAAACTTGGACCGAACCACAAAAGGAGGTGGAGTATCAATATTCGTCAAAGATACCCACACCTCCAGTTTGGTGGCACAGCACAAAGCATCAGACACTATCCATGTGCAACTAATAGTGGGTAAAACTGCCTTCCAGTTTATAGCCTGCTACAGACCACCCTCCCAAACCCAGGAACCCCACTCGGCCTTCCTGAGAACACTGGAAAATATGAAGATCTCTCCAAACACCATTATACTGGGTGACTTCAACTATCCAACCATAGACTGGGAGCATTACTCTAGCTCCAACACCCTAGCCCAAAGGTTCCTAGAATTTATAAACTCAAATGCTATGGAACAACTTGTTGCCACTCCCACAAGAGGGGAAAACATACTGGACCTGATCATCACCAACATGGGGACTCTATGCTCCAGACCAGAAGTGTATCCCTCACTGGTAAGATCAGACCATAAACTAATCTCACTGGATATTCACATCCCGACCCCACCCCATGCCCAGAAAACCACAGTGAAAAACTTCTCTAAAGCAAATGTCACACTCCTCAAAACCGAGGTGGAATCCTTCAAAGCCCCCGGGCCTGTGGATAATATGGCCCAGACCACAAAATCCTTTATAAACGCATTCTATGAACACCTTCTAGAATGCATGGATCATGCAATCCCAAATAAAACCAAGACCCAATTCTCCAAAGGCAGACATCCTGTCTGGTGGACCCCAGCCATAAACAAACTATACAATAGAAGGAGGAAGCTACTACATGACAGAGCAAAATCCCAAAAAGGGAAGGCATCTCTGATCAGTATTAGCAAAAAACTACGGGCACTCATAAAATCGTCTAAGGCCAGCTTCGAGAGAAAAATTGCACAGGACACTAGGGATAATCACAAGGCTTTCTTTAGTTATGTTAGGAACCTGGGTGGGAATTCCCAGATATGCTCAGAATTCGTCCAAAATGACAAAAAATACATCAAACCCACAGACACTGCCAACATCCTAGCTGACAGGTTCAGCGCAAACTTCTCCCCCCCTCCCCACCAAAAGGGCTAATATCTATCCCAGCAGAGTGCTGCTCCCCTGACATCTCAGATGCTCAGGTAAGAGCTGCCCTCTCCAAAGCAAGAAACACAGCATCAATGGGACCAGACGGTGTCCCGGGCTGCATCCTACATGAACTCCAAGAAGAGCTAAACCCAAACCTAAAACTACTGTTCAATCTCAGCCTTACTACAGGATATGTACCCAAAGAGTGGCGTACAGCAACAGTGGTCCCTCTCCACAAAGGTGGTGCCTCAACAGATCCTGGAAACTATCGCCCCATAAGTCTCACTAGCTTGGTCTGCAAAGCTATGGAAAGGATCATCATGGACCTTATAAATAAAGATATTGGGGACCTACAGACACTGTATCCTACCCAGTTCGGCTTTAAGGGCAGATCCTGCCTCTTAAACCTGGTCAATTTCTTTGAAACAGTCACCAAGGCCATTGACAAGGGGAAGGTGGTTCACACAGCCTACCTGGACCTCGCAAAAGCCTTCGATACAATACCCCACTCGGGCATTATAGATAAGCTCACCAGGTTAAATATAAACCCCTATGTCACTAGATGGGTTGCAAACTGGTTCAAGGACAGAACCCACATGGTTAGAATAGCTGGAGCCATGTCAGACTCCAAACCAGTTACAAGTGGCGTCCCACAAGGCTCAGTCTTGGGACCTCTCTTGTTCGGTATATATTTCTCGGAGGTACAGGCCAACATGGAAGGACTGTGGCTGACCAAGTTCACAGATGACTGCAAACTGGGTGCCATAATAGACTCTCCAGCTGACACAAGCATCCTCCAAAAGGGCCTCATAGAAACAGACAACTGGTGCCAGAACCATGGCCTCAAGCTAAATGCCAAAAAGTGTATAGTCATCCCCTTTGGCAAAAACAAAGTGCCCACAAATTACCACATAGGTGGTAATCCATTAAGTACAGAAGAAGTAATTAGGGACCTGGGGACCCAAGTTGATAGCAATCTCTCATTTGACAACCACGTGGCCAAAGTGGTTAGAAAAACATTTTATATAGCCCACCTAATCATGAAGGGATTCACATCTAGATCAGGGGAGGTCATCGTGCCTCTTTACTCATCCCTCATCAGGCCCATAATTGAGTACAATGCCCCTTTTGGGATGTACCTTACCAGACACCTCCAGCAACTGGAAAGACCCCAAAAGTACCTCACCAAGAGGATCAAGGGGCTTAAACAGATGCCGTATGCTGCCCGGTTAAAGAAACTCCAGCTCTACTCAGTGGCATACCGCCTGCTCAGAGGCGATCTGTGCCTGACATATAAAGCCATGTCCAACCCGGAATTAATGGACATGCTGCACCTCAGAAAATCCAAATCCCATTGAGCTACGTGCTCGAGGGACTTAAACCTCAGCACTGAAATAAATAGGACATGCTGGGGGACAGATTCATAACCCAGAGGCTCGCTTCACTCTGGAATAAAATCCCAGTCCAGGTTAGGCAGAGTCCCTCATTGACTCTCTTCAAGAGGAATCTTGATGAGTGGATGGGAGATTGTAGGTTTACCCCGGGTATCACTTCTGTGTCACTGTTAGACAGAGTCACAGTATACTAACCTCGAAAAAGGGCATAGCAAAATTAATTTAAAATGGGTGGCGAAAGCCATACACACTCTGGCTAGGCTTATAAATGCCCTAGGGCAGATAGCCTAGTATGAACCTATGAACCTATGAACATGCTTCACAATTCCATTAAATATTTTACCACTGAAATAGTGCCCCTGACATAGTTAAACCCTGCTGGTGGACATTCTCTCCACTGAAACTAATAACACAGCCATTTTTAGGTACTTGCAATACCCATGGCTGCAGGGGGACTCTCTCAGCCTTCCTTGACTGTGGGGGTGGCGGCACAAAAGCTGCTGCTGGTTGGAGAAAATGAGGAGAAAAATGTATTCATTTTCTGATTATGTTGTTGAACCTGAACAAGACTGTGATACGATCCCATTAAAATAAAGCTGATAATGAACATGAGCAAGGTAAACAGCCCAGAGTGACTGACCTCAGTATAAAACTTGGATTTTAAGAAGAGCTGATGCTTCTTATTTTCAGGGACGGTTTTCTCTTTCAGGGAGTTTTATAAATACTGGCAGAACACTAGATACTATAACTCTCATCTTCTTTGCTGAAGAATTCTGCAAAATGTCAACAACTAATAGCAGAATAAAGGCTCAAAATAAGGAACACATTTTAAATGTTCCTCTAAATCATTTAAAAAGTTAACGGAATAACACTTTTTGCATTAATATGCATTTTATGGACAATAAGAAGTATAAAAATCTGACTGGATTTATTGACTGTAATCCTGAATGATTTAGTTATTAACATATCAAACTTTTACAAAGGAAAGAGCAAAATTATGAGGCAAAATCAGGGAAGATCTGTAACATCAGGGGCAATGACAGGCAGGCATTACTCCTCAATAAAGTAAATAAAAGTGACTTACCCCTGCTGCTGTTTGACAACTTCTAATCAGCAGTCACTGATCCGGTGTGGCAGCAACAGTGTTGCACAAGGTATTGTTATTTGCCATGTGGTAATTACTTCTTTAATTTTCATCACAGTCAAACCTTAGCAGTGTGCACAGGAGATCATTATAGTCTGTGCTTGGGCTGGGGACAGTGTAGTCATTGCTTCTTTTACTTTTCTCACAGACCCCAGAGGTGTAAAAAGAAATTTACTATAGCTTGCGTACAGGCAGTGTAATATCTAGGAGAAACTGAGTAGAATACATTACTGTAATCATTTTTTTTTTTACTTTCCTCACAATCACACATCATGCAAGTATATAGGTGGCTGCCTTTGGGGGTTAGGGGTGAGGAGTGATTAGTGAGGAGACATGCTCATACCTCTCAAGTGTACCTCATTACGAGGAATATTTGGGGTCTTACAAAGTTCATGCTCCTCGAAGTTCCTCATCGAAAGAGTCTGTCACACATTCAGCATTAGGAACTTTTTTAAGCGAAATCCCTGGTAAACAGAAATTAATCATATTAATCCATTAAAGGATCTTCTTTATAGGTAAAACCAGCATATTTTAATCATCATATGACCTTCCTAGTTGAAGTTGTTAGTAAGCCATTGGTATGTGTTCCACATTTTGCGCATTTGTTCCACATTATGAAGGTGAGTGCTCCTCATTTTGGAGATGGAAGGTTGAAGGCTATGGACATGCTAGTCATCAGTCACTTGAAATGGATGACTGTGGCAATTTGAACCTCTGCTTTTACCCCAATCTAACACCAGAGGGATCCATAGGCAGTGACTGACCTTTTTGGGGAAGCTAGGGAGTATTCCCAGATAGGACTTGTATATCCTCACAACAACTGGTTTGCTAGTTTATTATGAGCTACTACTCTGTCAGCTTTGAACATTAAGCCTTGAGCAGAACTTATGTCCTCCTTGAAAGAAGAATAAAAAGACTGGAATCCTTTTCTTACTCATGAATAATGTTTAGGCCACTCTTGGATTAAAAGGTTGGGAAATGTTCTAAAATGCATCCAACAGCATCTATAATCTCTGTTTGCTTCTGGGGGCACTGGCTTAATTGAATTATTCCTTAATTGATTACTACTATGCTGTCTTGGTCAGGAAAGGTGGTGTGTTGAAAGGATACAAGGAAAACTAAACCTGAAAAGAAACACTGAATTTCTTTCCTTAATCATAATTTATGTTCAAGCTATCACTGGATAAAAAGCTGTATAAAAACAAAACAAACAAACAAAAAAATAACTTTAAATTGCACTTCAGAGCATACAGGAAGATATGGCTTCTTGAAAAAGCTCAATAGTACAGAAAAAATGTGAGAAAAGGAAAAAAGAAGTAATTTGCATGGTATGGGGAGCCCAAGATGGGAGGAAACAGGGGGAGAACTGGAGGGTGTATGTGTGTGTGTGTGTGTGTGTGTGTGTGTGTGTGTGTGTGTGTGTGTGTGTGTGTGTGCGTGTGTGCGTGTGTGAGGGGCTGAAACAGTAGACAGTTCCTAGGGCACCATTTTACCCAAGTCCAGCCTGTACATGGTTGTAATTTATCACTGTTGCAACTAAGTAACTGTAAATGTCTCTTTGTGAGATGAGCCAACAGTGTGGTACATAGGCCTCTTGTAAAGTAAGAGTACTGTAGCCACAGGTCAGTCTGTGCATATTACTGCTAAAGGTTTGCATGAACTAAAAGGTTGATTAAGAGGGGTGGCAATGACAGGGTGATACTTAGAATGGAAGTGTCTAGAGGCCTCCAACTTGATATTTGCTGGGGGCCCCCAAAATCCTAACACCAGCTCTGGTGTCAAGTATAGCTATCTTCTGGAACAATATCATGTTGACCAACATTTTACACAGGAATGGTTAAGGAGACATGAACTGAAACCAAAAGATGAAAGGTTATTAATGGTGGCCCAAGATAGTAGGCTACGTACATGTTGGTTTGACAAAGTCCATTGAATAAGTTGGAGAGACAGACAAATGCAGGTTTAGTAAAACAAAACTAGAAACAGTTGCACATCTCACTCATCTAAAAAGGCAAGACTGTGTTACTGGTGATTGTACAAAACTACAATATAGAAGCAGCTGAAAAGCACCGGAAACATGAGCTACAAAGAATTAAGAGAATGAGGAAATTTAGGTCACACTGGGATTACTCATTACCAACAGTTCAAAAAAAAAAGACAGAAAAAAACAGATACAAGTAGTCTATGAGAAAAAGCCATAAGTAGCACTGGTCATTAAACTGCTACATCTAGTGATTGCAGTATCTTATGTACAGAGAGAGTGGTATACACATAAAGTCATAAAATACCACAATTTGCAAGCAGAAATGATAGCAATGTTGCAGAATGAGAATTAGTTCCAATAAGTAGGAAGAGCAACAGAACTAATCAAAAAATTACAATCTTAAATATTCTACTAATACAGGTAATCCCGTATGAACTGCAGAAAGAAGCAATCCTGGGCACATTGCAGTTGCTGAGAAGAACACTTTTAGCTAACATTAAAGATTAAACAATACTAATTTTAACTTTAGTCATCCCCTGACTTGGGAACAGGGTCCATTCATGTAGTATTAGAAACCCAAAACACTTGGAGAAATTAAACAGAGTAATAAGCCATATAACCCTAAATATTAAAAGTACTACTGTTTGAAAAAAGCTTACGTTTCTTAGCTTTGCATTCACATTAGTAGTTTTTAATACAATGGTGCCACTTCATGTCCAGAACTGGTTATTAAGGTATATACAGCTCTCTTTTCTGAGCCATCTAATCTCAATTACTTTAAGTACTTTTTTCAAAGGATATTGCATTTTGCACCTGTATCTACACCAATTTCTACATTTTGTTCATTAATTCTCTACTTCTGTCTGTCTTGTACTCTGTTTCACTGTTTCAGATATGTTCCATATTTCACAATAACATATCAAACCTTTTCACTACCACAATGAACAAAAACATTATTTGTATATTTCCATTCAACATGCTGACTGCTTTGCACTTTTTGTTTTACTTTTTCTTCGTATTATTATTATTCTATTTTGTTTTTAAACATCTTAGACATCCCTTTGCAGCATAGGTTCTGCAGAATTAAGTAAATTCAAGACAAAGCTCACTGCCATACTGCCATGCTTATAGCCACACTTAGTAAAAACTTTGATTAAAATAATGCAGTCTGGCTTTCATCCAGAATCCAAAAATGACTCTCTTTTTCATATCCATTACTTTTAAAAAAACATCCTACTCTTATTTGTCATTGTGTCTTATTTGACTCATATTTTGCTTTACACGCTTTTTTCTCAGTTAATTATTTTATCTGTGCACTAGTAATTTTTTACAGTAGGTCCTTTTTAATGGATCTTTTCAATATGAAGTGTGCAAACTTGAGTTTGGCCACTGTTCTCTAACTAAAATGGGATATCAGGAAAGGAAAGAGAAGGTGGTCTTGGAGATGAAATGAATATAGTCTTGCTGCCTATGGATATGAGCTCCCTTATCCATCTGTCCTTCATGATAGCCTGCCACATATGCAGATGGAGAGAGAGATTTGACCCCATGACATCTTTCAGAGAAGGATAGTCAGGTAAGCCCTCAAAAAGTCTGTCTGTGGCTCCAGATGGGAGGGCTATGGAATCCCTGCTTCGGCAGACTACTTCTGTCTCTGAGAATGCACTTATTTGGGAAACACACAAGACCTTGGGATTTTCTGCCCAAACACTGCTCATGTGTCTGCTTTTGGACTTGTTTGAACCATGGGTTCTGTGCACTCTTCTGGTTCTTAGTAAAGGTCAATGGAGGAGTGGAGAATTTATTGCCACAGCTGTAAACATTTTACCTTCCTGTTCACTTTTCTGCAGCTTATCTTTCACTTGGACTCCAAATATGGACTTTCTTCTTGACTCTAAGGCAGCTTCATACCTCTCAACCTGGAAACATTAAAAATCTGGACAAAGGACCATGAAATTAGGTACAACTGGCCAAAAATCGGTATGCTTATTAGCAAACATTTGCATACATAACCATGTAGCCCCACCCACTCCAATGGAGTTGTGGGATACCAACATGAAGACTGAAGTCACTTAATAATAATACATAATGTCAGACATTTGAAATTCAGACTTCATTTCCCTCAGGAAATACATAACAATGCAAAACCTGTTACTCTAGCAACTATCTGAGTTTACAGGAGAAAATATCTGTCCTTATTTGTGGGCCATTGTCACACAATTATTTTTGGCTTTGTCCAGATGTCTTGCTCTGAGAGATTGAGAGGTATGGGCTCAGGTACATTATATGCAGAGGTTGTATATTATCCCTATGTCTCACTGTTATTTCACTTGGCTCTCTTGTTTTCTCCCAGATGTCAGAAACAAAACTAATAAGCAAAATGGTGATGTTTTGTCCGTGGGTGTATATATGTCTAACGATGGACTGGTGTCCTTTCAACTATGGGTTATAAGTCTTGCATCTACTATTGCTTAGGTTAAACCCTACAGCCCTGAAAAAGATAAAGCAAGTGCATGGATATGAATTATGGCCATTTTCATGAATATGCATTATTGTAATCATCAAGTATAAATGAATGAAATAAGTGTTTCGGATTTTTTTTTTGAATAAGGTTCCTTTTCCTCTTGGGAGATATTGGGCAGGATTCACAAAGCCTCCGTGTAAGAGATACATGGCTTACACGGAGGCTGCAGTTAAACGGTGTGACGTCAGCATGTCATGCATATGCATGAGGGCATGCTGAATCACACCGAAGGCTAACACGGTCCGTGGAAGACAGTAGGTGGCGTGTCCGTAGGCCGAGCCCTGCAAGCGGACACGCCCCCAGAAGAGTAAAACTGCCCAAAGTAAACACCCACGACAGAGGCCATGGAAATGTGAATAAACACAACACAATACATGCCCCCACAGACTATGAACATAAAATATATAAATGAACATGTCATATATTTTTTTTAAATCGTAAAGATGTTTGCCCGTGAGTGTGCTCGTTTGCGCGGGTGTGCCCGTAGCTTAGCCACAGTTAGCAGTCAATGGAAAAGGATATAAGAACTAAATATGCAAAGTAAGCCAAGAAGCAATAGCGTAGCGGTAGAGACGTCGGCTGAAGAGCAGGCATTCATGGTTTGAGCCCCCACAACACCAATTTTTATTTTTAGTAAAATAGCACGAAACAAGTCCCTGACAAACATGTACATATATAAAATCATAGTTCATGTAAAATGTAATGAAATAGTCCATTTATTTTGAAGAAATGTGAGAGAACAAAATAATAAAAAATGCCAGATGTGCCTATAGCTGAGCAACAGTTTAACAAGGTGAGTGCATCTGCCCATAGGTGAGCAGTGGTTTAACAGATGTAAAATGAGTGCCCAAAGGTGAGCAGTGGTTTAACAGGTGCAAAATGAGTGCCCGTAGGTGAGCAGTGGTTTAACAGGTGCAAAATGAGTGCCCGTAGGTGGGCAGTGGTTCAACAGGTGCAAAATGAGTGCCCGTAGGTGAGCAGTGGTTTAACATGCTGAAACTGTGTGCCCCTAGCTGAGCTGAGCGTAATATGCGTGCCGACAGCCAAATGATGCGTAAACCAGCGTAACCCATTTGCGCGGAGCTGCACACTGCGCCAAACAAGCTAACCGATGGGCAACGTTGAGCAACCCGTATCAAAACTGCCTTTACACAGACACACCCCTCAGCCTGTCTAGACAGTCATAAAAAATAAAAAGCAGTGGTCAGGTTCGAATCCAGGATACTATGCACCATAGTCAAGGTACTGAACCACTAAGCCATGACAGCAGTACCTATAAATGCAGTAATAGCAAATATATAGGAATGAATACAAAGTGGAGCATGACAAGGCAGGTTTTGTGAAGTTGATACAATTCCAAAATGGCCAATCACAGATATGTGTGGGAAAAACGGCATATATAAGCCACACAGGCGGGAATACACAGCATAAATGATTGTAGAACTGACTTGCAGCCAGAATGTCAGGAGTAGGTGAGGGTAGTTGCTTTTGAGCACAGAGGTGGGGCATTGAGGAGTCCAGATACATGGTCTGGCTCCTAGTCCACAATCATGAGGCCCAACTCATGCAGGGCCAGGTCCTGTGGGGAGCATATAGGGCTGAGGCATGGGACCGGTTGGCTCATGATCTCACCAGTGCCACAGGGATTCCAAGGACTGGTGAGCAGGTTCGTCACTGCCATGCAGACCTGAGGAGAAGAAAGCAGGACCAATTGAACCTTTGGATCCAGGAGGCCCGGCAAATGCCCAACGCCCCACTACTGAGTAAGTTACATTCAATTATGTATGTAAGAAATTAAACTAGCTGATATTATGGAGATGTGTATTCCAATATTACTTCATTTATATTACAGCTACAGGTGTCCGTTCTGCGAACCGCAGAGCCTATGGCGATGGGCTGGTGCGGTTGCGCCACCAGGCAGGTCAGTAATCCTCTCCCAGTAACTGTAAAGAAATATAAAAGTATGACAGTTAGCAAAAGAGTGCAGTGTAGTCACTAAGTAATAGAATGTGCAAGTAACAGTGTAAGAGTGTTTGCAAGTATTGCTTGATTACAAAAGTGTGTTGCAGTCTGTAATCCAAACAGAAAAATGAAAATGTCTGAAATAAAGTCTGAAATAAAGATGCCCCACCTGTAATATAATAGTACACAACCTGCAGTAGGCTGAAAAGTACAGCTGCAGAAGATGAGCAAATCACATGTGTGAAATATACCCCTGTTGAAATACTGAAACATGACAGAAGTGAGACTGCTGGAAAGGATTGTAATAACTACAGGTAAAACATGTCAATAAAGCCTAGAAGTAAGTACCATCCTGAATAGTAAAATGAAAACAAGTGAGAGAGTGTGAAAAAGAGTTATGAATCCACCAATAAATTAGTAATAACCCCTGAATAAAGTATACTGCAGTCAGTACAGAATGAAATGAATGTGAGAAGCAGAACCAAACAGCGAAATCTGTTCAAAGTGTTGCTGCAGCTGGAATGTGTATCCCAGAATCTGGATATGTTGCTCTCAGTCTGCAATATGCAGATAGTATGATTGTCTGACATACCAAACATCCACAGGTGTCTATAGCTATATAAAGCAAATGTAGCAGGATGATGTAGCTGAACAAAGCCAGATATGAATGTGTATTGAAGAACAATAAAATGTATATTGATGTAGCAGTAACAGTCCTATCACCAAATTGAAGTAGTTATCATATAGGAAACTGTAGTTAGAACAGTAGTGTGTATATATGTGCAGCTATTAGAAATGTACAGCATATGTATTGGTATTCGAAGGTGTTAATATTATTTTCTTCACCCCACCCTATAACCACATATAACTCATTCCATGTGAAAATGGTATGTGCAATCACAATTAACACCCCTGGACATTTGTCCTGTTGGGTCATAAATATTTGCATGTCCGTTGATGCATCTGCCCTGTTCATACATCCAGACCTGATGGCCTGTTGCCATCAATCAACCCTGCATGTTGTTGGACTGTGTATTGCTGTTCAAATTATGCATGTGTTACGCTCGCTGTTCAATGGTGTGAATATCTGGGTGTTTGGTTAATGGGAATACTAATGCATGCTGTTACAACTAATTGAGAATGGTATTATATGTTACTAACCCAAACTGTCATGACATAATGCAAAACATAGGATGACAGGGAAGGCGGGTTACAGCGGACCCACCTCTCCAACCTCAGCTGGCGAGTGCACCTGGCACTAGTGCCCAGTCTGGACCCTCCTCCGGTGGCCCTGTGCCACCTGCAAGTGGAAGCGCTGCAGGGGATGGGGCTCATCACCCCTCTGCAAGTGTGGCCAGAGGAGAACCATCACTCGCCCTCCGTAGCGTCCGGACTGTGGTGCGTAGGGAGATCCAGAAGCTTGAGGCACAGGTGGCACAACTTACGGGCATGCCTTTTGCCCAGCCTACACAGCCCCCAGCACAGCTCCATCCTGGGCAGTGAAGGAACAGTGGCAACTGCCCATGGGTGGGGATATCAGTTCCACTGTTGCCATCTGTGGGCTCATGGGATCTGGATATCCAAACATCCATCCCCGTCAATTGTGTAACCCCCCCACACGTGTCATACACTGCCCCTGTATGCGTCTTGTTTGTCTTGTCTGTTGACCTACCTAACCTACCTCCCCAGCTATACCAACTTCCTTCACCTGACATACCACTCTCACCTGAAAAAAAAAAAAAAAGGGGGGCACTCTGTACCCACACAAAAATTACGCCCCATACATAGCTGCCCATTCCGCACACATGTCTGCTGGACATGGAAACTATCAATTACAATTGGCTGTACAACAAGTATTATTGTTGTCCTGACACCTCTCTCAGGGGTGGAAGGCTTCAAATGTCACACCAAATTACATACATATGCACAGCTGTTGCTGATGAAGAAATGGGCAGCTATGGGCCTTACCTACATCCCTCCTGAAAATCCCAAGCTTGTTTCCCTACTGTCTTACCCAGGTTTGTGATCCCTTTTTCACCACTTTCCTGTCTCCCCATTTTCATTTCTTTCAAAGAAAATAGCGCAGGTGTGCGCAAGAGTAAGCACTTTTAAGCGGTTGTAAGCGGTTGTAAGCGGGTGTGCGCGGAGCTGAATGCCAGTGCGCATGCGGCAGCTCCGCGCAAACCAGCGTTAACCCAGTTACAACTGCTTAAAAGTGCCTTAGTCACTCTGATTGACAGGTCCTGTAGTCAGTTCAAAGGCAAAATAAAATCCCACTGTCAGTCCCGAACCCAGGACCTTGGAAACAGTAGTCTGCATGACCTACCACTAAGCCATAACTCTTATACAAGAACATTGTGCTAAAATAAATATATCATGTAATAGTAGGAATGAATGTAAAGGGAATATAGGATGTGTAGTACACAAAGCATGTCATTTAGAATTACTGTCAAAACTAGTGGATTTCCATAATAGTAGTGTGTGAACAGAAACAGCCATGCTAGTTGGTAGCTAGTAGGTAATAATGTCAGTTAATGTACATATATAAATGCATGTATATTTACATATATATATATATATATATATATATATATATAGTTGTAGGTGTCATTGTGCATACACACTTACTACAGGAAACAGGAGAGAGGAATGGAGAAATGTGAATCTACAACACAGCCTGAATCATGAGAGAGATACTAACCTTTACACTCACAGAACAGTGTCCACAGCATACCAGCATGGTCCCCGCCCTTACAATCTGAAAGGGCAATGCCTATCTCACATACCCTTTTATAGCACTGTCCTGAAATCACAGTGAGAACTGCAATCAGTACACAACTGGCTGCATGCAATTAGCAAATGCTGGCTTACAATTGGTGCAGAAGCCATCACATGGACTTATGCAGATACCTACAAAAGCATCCTGTACTCACACTCCATACATGCAATACGTTCATTGCACTGTCTGGAGGCAGACAGAGAGAGAGAGAGAGAGAGACATACAGAGACAGAGACAGTGACAGAGAGTGAGAGAAATAAAAAAAAAAAACACAAACAACAACACACGGTACACACACTAAGTCTAAGCTGTCAGCAGTTACAGTAGCAAGCCGTGCCAGCAGCAGCAGGAAGCAGTAGTAGCGGTAACACAACCAGCTGCAACAAACACAGGTAATGTAAAGTAGCAGGTTAATAGTCTGCATACTGTGAACTCTAAATATGTGTCATAGGTCTGTATCTATAGGTATGTCCATGTGATATGTTGTGTGCATGTAGTTCCACCAAAAGGGGATGACTATACATTACATGTCAGTCAGTGTTAGGCCATGATCCTGGCAGCAGTTTTCTGTTGCAGTGAGGCCTGTCTGTAGGATGTGTGTGTCAGCTGGTGTAACGACTATGGTGCTTGGTTAGCAGTCATCTGGGAACTTTGTCATCCACAACTCGCACATGTTTGCTTTTACATCTGAGAAATAAATGCCAAACAAGAGGGGTCCTGGGACAGAGGCCTGTGGGATACCACATGTGACTGGCATTGAGTCTGACATGGCTCCTACAACATCGATATTATGGATTCTGTATGTCAACCAGTGTGCAACCCATCATGTGACATATGTAGTAACATGTAAGCTAATGAGCTTGTCTATGATGCCTGAGTGGAGTACTGTGTTGCCTTAGGCAAGTCCAGGTAGTCTGTATGGATTACGTTGCCCTCATCAATGGCTGTAATGACTGTTTTGAAAGGTCAACCAGGTTCAAAAGGCAGGATCAGCCCATCACAAAGGCAAACTGGCTGGGAACAAGTGTCTGCAGGTACCCAATATCACTGTATACGCGTCCCATACTGAATAATTCCATAGCTTAGCAGACCAGGCCGGTTAAGCTTATGGTGCGGTAGTTCCCAGGGTCAGTAGAGGTGCCTCC
The DNA here is from genome assembly GCF_019279795.1 of Protopterus annectens. Taxonomy (NCBI): domain Eukaryota; kingdom Metazoa; phylum Chordata; order Ceratodontiformes; family Protopteridae; genus Protopterus; species Protopterus annectens. Next base: position 155,737,602 of record NC_056738.1, on the reverse strand, counting down.
TTAGTGGAGTGGGACCACTGTTGCTGTATGCCAGTGTTCAGGTACATATCCTGTAGTACGGCCAAGGTTAAATATCAGTCTTATATGCGGTTGTATGTCCTCTTGGAGTTCACGTAGCACACATCCAGAGATACCATCAGGTCACATTGATGCTGTGTGTTCTGCTTTGCTGAGGGCGGCCCTCACCTGGACATGTGAGATGATAGGGAAGTTACATTCAGCTGTGATAAGTATTTCTACTTGTGGGGGAGAAGGAGGGGGGATACGTGCACCGAACCTGTCTGCAAGAATGTTGCCAATATCTGTGTGTTCGGTGAATGTTAAGTAGGTGTGTATTAACTCAAAGCATATCTGAGGCATTTGGCCCATATGTGTAACATAACTGAAGAAGGCCTTGTGGTTATCTATAGTGTTCGTGGCCATTTCCCTTCCAGAGTAGGCCGTGGATGTTGTTATGAGAGACCGTAGCTTATTACCAGTGCTGACCACAGATGCCTTCCCTTAATGTGAATCTGCTCTGTCCTGCAGTAGCCTCCTTCTATTGTTATACAATCTGCCTTTGGCTGGGGTCCACCAGACAGGATGCCTAACCTTTGTGCATAGGGTCTGGGTTAGAAATGTGTGTGCATGTTCCATGCAATCTTTGGGATGTCCGTGGGAAGCATTTGCAAAGGGGTCAGCAGTGTGGGTTGTGGCTTCCACTGGCCCAGTGGGCTGCATGGATACCATCTCAGTCCTAACAAGTGAATAACTGTCTAATCACATACATATCAAAGTAGTCTACTGTGCTGGTGGTGGTGGTGGGATATGTATATCCAGGCCGAGTAACTTGTGTCCAGATCACACTAGTGGATGGCGTTCCACATACAGTACCTTGGTATGAACCCCCAGAGTGAGGTTGTGCATTGGACCTGTCGCAGTGTGCTGACCGATGGGGCATGCTACTATGTTGTATGTAATGTGGCAGATATTGTTGCACAGGTGTTGGCTGAGCACTGATATCTGGCCATATACTTGTGTATCCACCAAGAGACACACACATGCTACATATGGGAGTAGTCGTATATCACTACAGTTGAGTATCATGTATAGTATGTGTGCCATATATTGCTGACATAGTCAGCTGATATCCTGTTTGTGTTCTCTTCCAGGGAGATGGCGCGTCAGTGTAATCCCGCCTACTCTGCAGCAGAAGATGAGGAGATACACCAGAGCCTGGTGCGGGATTATGACATACTGTTTTCCCGCACCAGCCAGAATCAGCAGGAGAGGGCTGCACTGTGGCAAGACCTTGTCCGTAGGGTAAATGACATTGGCAGGCATAATAGGACATATGAGCAGGTACGACATCACTGCAGTGATTTAATCAGAAATGTCCATCAGCATGCATCGGATATACACAGGCAACAGGTTGCCACAGGAGGTGGGGTGGCCACACATCCCCCCTCACCAGACTGGAGGGGCTACTCCTAAGTGTTGGGGCTCCAGCCCTGGAACAGCAATACACCTGCATCATGATGGAGGCTGGATCCACACAGCAGCACGACATGGAGCATGCAGGTAATATGCCATATGTACACTTGACTGTTCTGTACACTGTTAGTTTATGCATGTGTAAGGTGTGTCCGTGGTATGTAGCTGTCAACATAGTATGTAATTGTGCAGGTGTGATATTGGCAATATCAGCAGCTGATGTGTAAAAGGCAACTGGTGTACTATTGTACTGTATCATATGCAGTATCAATGGCACAATTGTATTGTGCCCACTGACATTAATCTCCTCATTTCTGCAGGTCCCTCCGGTGTTACAGCAAGGCAGGCCATCCATGCTGGTGACTGTGTTTAACAATACCTATAATAGTCCTGATAGTGCTAGTAATACTAGTGTAACTCAGTAGTGCTCTGTGTGTATACTGCGGGGTGTGCATGTGTGCATGTGTGCCTGTGTCCACGTGTGCATGTGTGCATGAGTGCCTGTGTCCACATGTGCATGTGTGCACATGTGCATGTGTCCACATGTGTGCATGTGTCCACGTGTGCATGTGTCCACGTGTGCACGTGTCCACATGTGCATGTGTGCAAGTGTGCATGTGTGCATGTGTGCATGTGCACACGTGTCCACGTGTGCATGTGTGCATGTGTGCCTGTGTGCCTGTGTGCATAAGTGCATCACTGGTAACATTGTGTGGACACTGTAAACTGTGTTTCCTGTCTTCCTCCCACAGGTTCTGGTGCTGCTCTGGTGTCCTGCGGCAGGGAACCTGAATCTGGTGCCACAGGTACTGGTAATGATGATATCTGTGTAATGGCACAGGAAGGTGTGTCAGGGTCTGCCATTGGTCAGCCAATTGACAGTACACAGCTGTCAACCCCATCATTGCACACAGTCATCCTGCCAGTACATCCTATGTCACCATTGTCCCTAGGTGATGGACAGGATACAGTGGGCATTGACAAGGGCAATGTGGTAACTGTGGCATATGCTTCCCCACACAGCAGCCATGAGCAGGGTCCTGCGATGGTACCACACAGACAGTTGCCCATGGGTTCTCATGGGAGCATCCGTGGGCTACTGCCTCTGGCAGACATGCCCAAAGAGGTCTGTCAACCTCAGCTATGTTTCGGGCTGTCATGCAGGCACAGTCGCGTATGGAAAGGTACACCAGACAGGGTCTGAGGGAGCTGAGAACATGTCGCATAGCCATGACTGACAGTATGCGTGACATCGCGGATGCTATCTGTAATTTCACCGATGTCATAGACAGACGTTGTGGGGACATATTACAGCAGTTCCACAACCACATGTCCATGAGCCAGGGCAATGGTGGGCGGTTGCGGCGTCGACGTGGCCGTATGCCAGCAACAGTAGCAGCTGGCAGTCAGCACGGATGACAACAGGCCCGCGCACGCCCCCATAGTGCCAGCAGCAGCCCCAGCAATGCTGGATCTGTGCTGTCATCGGAACGCCCCAGGAGACCACATGCATGTGGCTCTGGACAGTCCCAACAGTACCCAGTCTGGCTTAGTACCGGATACGGTCCGTGGCACCCCTGCCAGGCACAGGTACCGTGTCCATGCCCACAGACACTGATCTGTATGACCAGCCAGGTGCAGTCTGTGGCTGTCCACAAACACCTGTATATGGCAGCCATGAGGTGGAACTGTGTGTGCATACACACATGCGAAATGTTAACACCTAGGGCTATCACATACACGTACACACTGCACCAACAGTGCCCCACCCTGTACTGCTGTCCCTCACCAACACATATACACACACGTCAACTGGTGGTATCAGTGGCAGACCTAATTCACACCCTGTGCATATGATGAAACTGTGCCACCTCCTGCAATCTCCAACATCAGTGCAGGAACAGGTAAACACGTTGCTGATGCACAGGGTGACTACACAGAAGTGTATTAGTAGTATCATGTTGGTAACAGTACAGTGTGCTGATATGACTGTGTGTATATCCCAGCATGCCTGATGCAGTAACCATATGACTGTCCTGAATTGTTATCTGCACCCATAGTACGTACCAAAGTGTAGCAGCTGCACATTATTGCATACCGGTGGTAAGGATGTCAACAGATAGCCACATACATAGGTAGCACAGGGGAGAAGCTAATGCAAGTAGTGATACGCAATGATGGACATGTACAGTAATGGTGGCAAGTTGCCCACAACGACTATGCAATGTGGATGTTTGCACATGTTGATATGTGTGCAGTACCAATGTAATCCAAATCACAATTAACTATGACATAATATCAGTTCTACCATGGGCTTCTGCGCTGTGCATTCCTGGGTACATGTTGATAGTGCCTATATATTTGCACTGTTACCTACTGTTAGTGTTACCCCTTCTTTGTTGTACAATGGACTACTTCCAGCCCTGCTTACTGTAGCTTTGTTTGCAGCATGTTCGCTTGGGGTTCCCTGGAACACTGCTTCCACCTGCAATGCAGAGTTACAGTGCTTCTGTGGACTCCTAATGACATCTGCATAGCGTACGATACGTATGTCAAGTTTACACATGATGGAATGTCACTGTCTGTCCTGTTCGCATGTACGTTGCCTGTGATACATTGCACATGGCTTACCTGGCATTTACCCATGTGTGCAGTCATATATGCCAGTGCTATGAAACAGTAGCAGTACACCCACACATACACACCTTCAGTATGTTGTTCCCCATTAGCCCTATGTGTTGGTAATCACCATGGCAATCACACTACTAGGGTAGCATGTGCAAATGTAACCTGTGAATCACCTCTATGGTCCAGTTGTGGTTTATGTGAGTCATGTGGCAATGTCACAGCTGCCACATGTATGCAGTCAACCATCACCCCTGGCCAGGAATGTACAACACATGTGTGGGATGCCACCACATAGCCAATCTGGGGACTGAGCACTCTGAACCCAGTAATGCCATACCCTGTCAGGTGGCATGACATACTACAGTGACTACAATACCAGTCAGACATAGACCCGCACTGACAGCAATTGGAACACACTGGGGCATACTTGGAGACTCAGAATAGCATCCTGCCTGAGCATCACATACCTCCACAGCTGGCACACAGGCATACGTTACGTCGGAACAGAGCACATGCCACACATGGCACACATATCCCGTGTGCCACACATTCACAGCCTGTAGGGCTACACAACACACCTGCTACAGATGTGTCAGGTACCTCCCTTGGCCACTGCAGTGGGGTCCCGCTCAACAAGCTGTACATGGTGAAGGTCACAGTGATATGCCTGTGGGGCACTATGGTCCACCACAAAACACATGCATACAGGTTAGTCAGAGGCATGGACACATATGACTCAGTCATTGACCATGCCACTATGGATGACCTGAGACATACCTCCCTGGACTACATGATAGGGAACATAGAAGGGATCTCTCAGCATGTGGCATGGGCCAGTATGAGCCTGATCTTGGTTGCCATCATATCCTCACCAGGTATGCTACCACTATATGTAGGAAGGGTGTTCTATGTCTATATTCTGCTCAATCTCCAATGTCATTCATAGGGTATCCACTGGCTGTCAATGTGTGCTTACATGCTAGGGAAGCCACAATGATTTGCGAGGGGCAGCTTGCACGTGACACCCATGGGCCAATGTATATTGGCGAAGCCCCTTGATACACACATACTGCCTTATGCTGCAGGACATGGATTACATAGCCACCTCCGCGGGTATCACACAGGATAGGACACTAACAGTGATGCTACACAACACCAGCAGTGTACACCGCAAGATGCATGCACTGGACACTGTCCTCAGCATGGTGAACTGCAATGTCTGTGCAGTACCAGAGTCCTGATTCATGGCTCACAGGTGCAACCCATCACTGCCAGGTTATACCTCATACCATGCCTGTTGTCCCCTACACATGTAACACACATGGACAGGGGGGTGGTATCCCAAGGCACCACAGATACACACACCTCCAGGTTGTTGGCACAGCACAAAGCATCAGGGCCTATTCATGTGCAGCTAACAGTGTGTTGGACTGCCATCTGGTTCATAGACTGGCACACACAACCCTCCCATACACAGGAAACCCACCTATCCTCCATAACAACACTGGCAATATGACAGTCTCAAGAACTGTCTTTATATGGCTGGACTGCATCCAGCCAAACACTGTGCATGAGCATTACTGTAGCTACAACGCACTAGTTGAAGGGTTCCCAGCATGTGGTCACTGAATTGCAGTGGAATAACATGTTACCACTCCCACAACAGGTGGGAACATGCAGCACCTGTACATCGACTACATGTAGACTATATGGCCCAGACCACATGTGTATCCCCTGCTGTAGGTATTTTACCATATACACCCACACTGTATAGACACATACCGCGTGCGGCCCCTGCACAGTAAGACACAGTCATATTGTTATACATTGCAAATACCATTTATCCACTCGAGGCACGTGTCAGACATGGTAACTACTGCAGGTCACAGGTATTTATGTGTATGTGTCACACACATACATCATGTGTGCATTGCCATTGCTGGTTTAGGCAATGGCATGCATTGTTATGCACAAAGACCCACACAAGGTCATAATGTGTGACACAACCACACGTGACAGTTGTGGGTTACCAAAACATACCCATCTGTACTCTGACAATGGTAATAGACCCAGTAGCAGAGCGCACTATTGGCATTACTGGCCAACTAGCCCTGTTTGGCTGTGCTGATAGTGTGGTGACATCCCCTGTGTTTACTGGGGGAATATGCAGCATCTGGTGTATTGTAGTATTTGCCAAAAGGATCTGTTCTCTCACACTTGCATTTACACACACCCTACTACCCCCACACACACACACTTGCCATTTGCAGGATTCATACCCCTACCTAACTATGTCACGACACGTGAGAGAGACGCATTAGCGAAGTGCACTATTCGGATTACTAGGAGGTTCCTCTTCTCTGGCTGTACTTATAGGGTGCTAACATCAACAGTGTTTGGAAAGGGTAATGTGCATCATGTAGTGTGATCTCCTGATTGCCAAAACTAACATGTTTTTCATACAGAATTGCACACACACTAACTCCCCACATCCAAACACACACACACTTGCCATTTGCAGGTTTCAAACCCCTACCTAACTATGTTATGACACTTGAGAGAGATGCTTTAGCAGAGTGCACTATTCAGATTATTGGGAGGTGTCTCTTCTCCAGCTGTACTTATAGGGTGCTGACATCATCAGTGTTTGGAAAGGGTAATGTGCATCATGTAGTGTGATCTCCTGATTGCAAAAAAGCACATGTCTTTCATACAGAATTGCACACACACAAACTCCCCACATCCAAACACACACACTTGCCATTTGCAGGTTTCAAACTCCTACCTAACTATGTTATGACACTTGAGAGAGATGCATTAGCAGAGTGCGCTATTCGAATTACTGGGAAGTTTCCCTTCTCCGCTGTACTTATAGGGTGCTGACATCATCCGTGCTTAGATAGGGTAATGTGCATCCTGTAGAGTGCTTTTACAGTTGCCAAAAGGGACATCTCCCTCACACAGACTTGCACACACATCAACCCCACTCACCCACACACACACATACACACACACACACACACACACACACACACACACACACACACACACACACACACACACAAACACACAGAGCAATTGCATGGTGAGAACTCCTTCCTACCTATATTATGACACTTGAGGGAAATGCATTAGCAGAGCGCGCTAACCGAATTACTGGGCATCTGGTCTGCACCTGCAGTATTTATAGGGTGCTGAAATCTTTATTTCTACAGAGGTATGTACATCTAGTACTACCTGTCAGGTGGGGGATAGCATATATATGCATTTGCAGCCACCTACGTCAGGGTCAGATATGCACATCGCACTGGCAGGTTATGTTCTATACCATGCTTTGTGACCACAGGACCTGTAACACACAACACAACCAGTCCAGAACACCACTCCCACATCCAGGACACACACTTAGCTTCCCTGGGAACAGTGCCGGGAGATGCAGGTGTTCACATACACCATTCCAGTTAATATCAGGTACAGGCATATTGTGTGTGTGAACTACTCAGGCCTCTACCACTTTACCCTACAGCCACTACAATTTGTGGGTCCATGTGCTGTGGCAGAACCACACACCACAGCCACATGGGGGAATACATATTGCACCTGTCCATCTGCAACATGGGTACTCACTGTTCCACACCAGAGGTAGACCACCATTGTTGATATCTGACCATACCCACCTTTCCCTGGACATCCATATCCCATCCCCACCCCCAGGCAAAGTTGTCACTGCACACAAACTGTATTTAGCACAAGCAGACTCTACACTTGTGAAGACTGGGGTGGACGACTTCAAAGGACCCATGCTGGGGGACTATACTGGCCACTCTGCGTAATCCTTGACAATTGCATTCTAGGAGCATGTGTAAGGTTTGCATTGATCATGCTATCCCACATATACCCATGACTGCTCCACAACAAGACACCTGTCAGGTGTACACCAGCCATATATGAGCCGTCCAACAGACAGAGTGAGCTAATACATTGCAGAGCTGTAGCCCACAAAGGGATGACATCTGTGAACAGTTCCGGCATGACACTTCATTCCCACATAATCATCACAACACGGTGTTGACAGTGGAATTGTCCAGACAATGCAGATAGGGCTCCCCTCAGTCTGTTATTGATGGCCACTTACTGTTAGAGGTCCTCAGCAACCCTCTTCCAGCACACACCAATAACATGGCTGTGGCTTAGCACATTCAAACCCTGGGCTCTCCACTGTGCCCCTGCTTGACAGAGGCACAGCTCACTAGCCTCACACGTTACCTTATGTGACCTACTTTACAGTGGCACAGTAGCCTACTGTACTGGGGATGCAGATGCCAAGCACACTCTGGCTAAGCTGTCATTCCCTAGGGCAACAAGCCTAGTATTGACCTCTACACCCATATGTTCAATTGTCAGATGCACAATATTTGTTGTGCTGTTCTACTGTTTGCAGGTCTTTATTGCCATAGCATTCCCTGTTCCTATGAATAACTTGTGTATCTGTGGAAGATGTTTGAATATGACGGCGATCCACTATATCACTTATGTCTCTGTAGTCGTTTACTGTGTGCACTGGGCAGATTGCTGTGTTGTGGTTGGTTCCTGGAATGACACGTACAAATACCAGATATGTGTGGCCAACCGCTAAACGGAGATATGGCCTAAGTGTGTGAGCATGCCCAGTTCAGCCTTTCCATGGCATGTTGTCTGACATATGCCTCATTTATCAAAGTGTGCGAGCATGCCCAGTGTGAGCTTTCCATATGTTGAACTCTGCAGTCCACCACATATTTGGGTGTGTGTGAACTTCAACAATATCTCACGTTTATGGTTGTGTGTTGGGTGTCATGTTGTGTACTAACTGGCCAACTGCTTCGTGTCTGCCACAACAGGGATTATACTGTGCCTGCGGGGATTGCATGGGATACTTTGCAGACAGTTGTCAACATACTTTCATAATGACCTGACACTGTAGTACCGTATAGTGTACTGGTTCAGTACTTTCACTGTGGTGGACAGTATCCTGGGCTTTAGTCCTATCACTGCTTAACATCTTCATAGTGAGCACAACAGACTGTGTAGGGGCCAGTTGTGCACATATGACCATGTTGCATTATGTTCAGATATGGACTACCTACACCAGGCTCGTCCAACATTGGTAGTGTATTCCACAACATAGGTGGACATTGGCAAACACTAGCGATGTTCCCTAGGCCATTTCTGATGCTAGTCACAGGGTGTGTGTTTGTCCTTCGACACACATTGTAACTGGGGTTTGCCATGACATATGTCATGGTAAGTATACTGTGCCTCCGTCTACCTCTGACATAACAGTGATACCCAGGGTTAACCTACCATCTCCCATCCACTCATCGGGATTCCTCTTGAGGGGTGTCGATAGGTGACTCTCTGGCTAACCTGTACCGGGAGTTTACTCAACAGTGGGGGTGCCTTCTGTGTTATGGATCATTCTGTACAGCTTGTCCTATGTATGTCAGTGCTGGGGTTCAGGTCTCTCATGTGCATAGCTCACTGCCATTCAGATTGTACAAGGTGCAGCATGTTCATTGATTCCAGCTTGGACATGGCTTCATACATCAGGCACAGCTTGCCTCTGGCTGGGCAGTATGGCAGTGTGTGGAGCTGCAGTTTGTTTATTCAGGCAACACATGGCATCTGTTCATGCTCTTTGCTACTCCTGGTGGGGTACTGTTGTGGACTTTACAGTTGATGGAGGTGTCTGCTGAGGTATATCCCACAGGGGCTATTGTAGTCAATTTTGACGCTGCTGAAGGATGACTGCAGAGCCACAGTGACCTCCCCTTATCTACATCTGACAACCTTCATGATTGAGTGGGTATATGGTATGTTTCTGCGAACACTACAGCCATGTTTGTCCAGTGCAGGATATCTATCACCTTGTGTCCCCAGGTCTCTCATTACATGTTAGGTACATAATGGGTTAACACCTGTGTGGTAATTTGTGGGCACTTACTGTATATCCATGGTGGTTTTCTATACACAGTTCTGCAATTAGCTTGCTGACATGGCTATGGCTCCAGTTGTCTGTTTCTAGGTGGCCCTTTTGTGGGTTGCTTGTGTCAGCTGGGGGTCGGATATGGTGGGCTGTTTGTACTCCTCTGCATACATGTTCAGTCACAGTCCTTCCATGTTGGCCTATACCTATGGGACATATATACAGAACGGGGGGGGTCCCAGGACCAAGCCTTGTGGGATGCCACTCATATCTGCTTTGTAGTCTGACATGGATGCAGCATGTCTGACCATGTCAGTTCTGTCCTTGGTCTGGTTTGCGACCCTTCTACTGACATAGGGGTATATATTTAAGCTGGTGAACATATCCATACTGAACTCGTAGGGTATTGTCTGGAAGCATATGCACGGTCCAGCTACGCTGTGTGGACCACATTGCCCTCATCAATGACCTTAATGACAGTTTCAAATGGGTCAAACATGTTTAGGGGCAGGGTCTGCAGTTACGACAGCCACACTGTGTAGGGTCCGGTATCAGTAGGTCCAAGATAGCTTTATGTCTGCGGTACATACTGATCCTTTCCATAGCTGTGCAGACCAAGCTTGTCAGGATCCTGGGGTGGTAGTTTGCAGTATCCATTCAGGCAACACCTTTGTTGTGAAGGACCACTGTTGTTGTACACTGCTCTTTGGGTACATATCCTGTGGTAAGGCTGACATTGGGCAGTAGTGTGATTTGGCATTCCATTATTCTTGGAGTCCATGTTGGCCTTAGCCCAGGACACCATCACATACCTTTGCTGCTGTGTGTTTTGCTTTGCAGATGATGGCTGTTACCTCAGCATCTGCAATGTCAGGGAACCAGCAGTCTGCTGGGATAGATATTTTGCATTCGGGGGGGGGGGGGGTTTGCACTGCACCTGTCAGGTTGTATGTTGGCAATATGTGTGTGTGTTTGGTATGTTGTTTGTAATATCTGTGTGATTCGGAGCATATCTGTGGATTCCCAACATGGTTCCTACCAACAGTTAAGTAAGCCTTGTGATTATCCTTAGTGTCCTGTACAATTTGTATCTTCATAGGTTCATTGGTTCATACTAGGCTATCCACCCTAGGGCATTAGTAAGCCAAGCCAGAGTGTGTGTGTCTTTCGGTGCCCCTTGCTATGTGACTATTATGGCCATTTATGATTTTCTTTACTGTGCCTCTGTCTGGTCGTGACACAGTGAAGACCCCCAGTGTACATGTACGATCATCCATCCACTTGGCAATATTCCTGTTGAGGGGTGTCAGTGAGGGGCTCTGCCTAACATGGATTGTGATCCTGTTTCTGGGTGTGGGGAGCCTCTGGGTTATGTATCTGTCTCTCCAGCACATCCTATTTCATTATGTGTTGAGGCTGACATCTGTCACTCTCACAGCTCCAATGGCTTTGATTTCCTGTGGTGGAGCATGTCCATTACTCCTGTGTTGGACATGGCCTTGTACAACAGACATACAATACCTCTGTGTAGGCAGTCTGTGACTGCATTCAGCTGGGGTGTCTACAGCCAGGCAGCATATGACATATATTTGACACCCTTTATCCTCTTGGTGGGGTACCTTTGAGGTCTTCCGAACCGCTGCAGGTGTCACATACGGTACATCCCATATGAGTCATTGTACTAGATTATGGGTCTGATAAGGGAACAGTACAGGGGCACAGTGACCTCTGTTGATGAAGATGTGAATCCTTTCATGATACGGTGTCCAATATCGACAATCTTCCTAGCCACATTGGCATTGTGAGTGTCACATGACAGATTACTGTCGACTTGTGTCCCTAGGTCCCTGATTACTTCTTGCATACATAATGGTTTACCACCTATGTGGTAATTTGTGGGTACCTTGTCTGGTATTTGGTGGGACATTCATACTGTCCAGTGTCTTCAGGATGTCTGGGTGGAGTTCTTGTGTGTGAGAGAGTGGTCTGTCGCATGCTACAGACTGTAGAGCAGTTTTGACTACACTTAGGTGCACATGGGTGGTCTCCGCTGCTTTGTGCATTGTCAGTTACCTGGCCGTATGGGTGTCTGTGCTGCATATGGATACTCCCCCTCCTTTGATGTTTTGGTCCAGGTGTTGGGGCCATAACGCATGATATGTGGTATAACCTGGTAGTGCTGCTGTGCTATCAGTAGGCTTGCAACAGGCTTCTGTCACTGCACAGACATCAATGTTCTCCATACTGGGAAGTGCCTCAGGGGCATGCATATTGCAGTTTACACATCTGGCATTGGTCAGCATTACCCTTATGTTTCTTACCACTTATGTTTTCTAGGGTGGTGGGTAGTGTTTTTGGCCTTGCCTACATCATACGGCTCTATGGAGGTGGCAAAGGCCTTATCCAGTATCCAGACGCCCAGGGGTAACAGGTGCAAGCCATCCCTGGAACAGCAGCATGGCTTGTCATGCATGACATCTCAAGCAGACAGACATTAGACCCTCTTGGACTGACAGCTGTAACTGTGCCACCTGTTAAAGATGATCATTCTGAGTTTGTACTGTGGCATCATTCTTGGTGAGGGTTGGATGCTGGTCAGACCGGCCTGGGGTACATACTCAGAGAGCTCATCCATGTCTCTTTTCATGTAGTCCAGGGAGGTACATCTCAGGTCATTCACACCAGCATGGACAATGAGTGCATCATATTTCTGCTTGCTTTGGGGTGACCTGCGTACTTGTGTTATGTGGCATATTGTGGAAGCCTACAGGCAGCTTACTGTACCCTTTCCCTTGTTCAGTCTGGTGAGTGGGACAGCAGTGTGTCTGCCTATACAAACACCTATTACAACTGTATCAGGCATGTTGTTTCTCCTTCTGGCCTGTGACTGTTTGGCACACCAGCTTTGTGTACTATGTGTTGCATGTGCTATGTTTGGAGGTTGTGGTTGCTTGGGATCTGCTTTGGAGGCTTCTGTTGGTGTGGTGTGTTTGTAATTAGGGCCTCCGGGAATGTTTTTCTGTGTTTATGTGTTTGGTTTACAGTTGTGATAGGTCTATGTGGGACTGGGTTTGTGGTGTATGTGGTTACCTTCTCCTCCTGACTAGTTTTGACAGTACTGAGTTGGGGGAGCTCAGCCTCCGGTTTGGATACATGGTTGCATCTCTCACATATATTTGTATTTATTGGGGGGAGTTGTGGGTTGTCTGTGTACTTGGGCCAGGTGTCACATTGCCTCTGGATTCACAGATTCTACCTGTTGTGGCTGGCCTTAGTGGATTGTATGTGTGGACATATTTTATTGCCATACTACTGATCAGTGATTACTTCCCTTTTTATGTTTGCTCTATCATGTAGTAGCTTCCTCATTCTCTTGCATGGTTTGGTAATGTTCAAAATACGAACCAGTGCAGAAAAGGAATCACAGCTTACTTTAATATCACCAGTTTATTTGACTAAATAAACAGCAAATCACTCCAGCACATCAATACCAAGAAAGAACATCAAAACACGAACTCCTTAAACACATAAACGCTATGTCTCCACACTTGCGTTTTTGTTTCGTTCACTTCCTCAGATGTGAATGAATACATTGTGCTAACTCCTTCCCATTTATATATACTCACTAATTAAATAATTGATAATTACCTTTATTTAATACTTTAATCTAAATCACATTCGCTATAATCATTTTGTTGTTTTTCATTTCTTCCTTATATGGTGATCAACATTTAATATTTTATTTTATTTCCTTATAAATCATTTGTGTTTAAAATGCATATTATTAAAATGTATCTTATAAAAAATGTGTCTTATTAAAAACAAACAATTAATTTCTTTACTGAAATTTTCTACTTAATACATATACATTGTATGAACCTTTATAATAAAACTTCATTTACTATGTTATAGCATCCTCTAGTGGTTAAAAAAGATTTTCCATTTGTAAAATGCTGTTTGAACATATACATTTGTTTGAAACTGTTAACCTTCTACATTTTAAAAAATGTTGACATCCTACATAACATCAATGCTTCAATAAATAACAATATATAAATACATGAATTATTCACATCTCCTAGATTATCATAAAATTATTTACACATATTGCACATTTTATTTGTATTTATAATTTAGCTGCCCTTATTTTTAGCACTGGGGCTAAGGATACTGTATTATTTAAGCCTGGTGGGTTATATGCCTCCAATTGGAGTTGCCATAGCAATTCCTTGTATTCTATTGTTTCCTCCCATAACCCACCTCTGACATCTTTCTCTACAACTTCTAATACAAGAAAAGTAAATACTGCCTCTACACATTTCATTTTATGTCTGTAAAGAGCATTGTTAATACATTTAGTTTTTATTTCATAGTTATGCTCATAAATTCTGTTTCTTAATCTCCTTTCCGTCTTACCAACGTAAAAAGCTTCACACTTTTTGCACCAACTCAAATAAACAATGCCCTTAGTTTGGCAGTTTGCATAATTATTACTTTGTATTAAGATGTCCCTACTGCTTATATATACAGTATCTCTAGAACATACAAAGGAGCATTGGGAGCAATTCCCACATTTAAAAGTACCCACTCTTCCTTTACTTTTTTTATTCCTCTGTTTTTGCTTCAAAAAATTTTTTTAAATTCTTTCCTTTCCTATAGGTGCATTTCAAAGGATGTTTAAATAAAATATCTAGATCTGAAATTTCCCCAAATCTTGTCCATTCATTTTTTACCATTGTTCTAATTTGGTTTGCCTGTCCACTATAATCCAGTACAAAGTTATTATGTCCCTCAAACTCATCACTTTTATTGTTTTCATTCTTTACCATTATTTCATCTTCTTTTCCTAAGATAGGTTGGTATTCTTTCCTTTAATAACTTCTTCCTCGATTTCCTTTATTAGGTTAGGTGGGTAACCTCTCTCCTGAAACATTTTACTTAATTTACCACACTCTTCCTTAAAATCTATATCTCTAGAGGACATTCTACTACCTCTAACATATTGTCCTTTTATTATACCTTTCTTCTGGTAATGGGGGTGGGCACTATCATATGCTAAAAAAGAGTTGGAATAACTTTCCTTCCTATAAACCTTGGAATAAAATTCACCCTCTCCTTTACCCACATATATATCCAAATATTTCAAATTATTTTTATTTTTAGAGTAGGTAAAGGTAAGAAAATTTGTAGTTTGGGAAATGTATTCGTAAAAACCTGTAAATTCTGCGTCTGAACCTACCCATAGCAGACAGATATCGTCTAAAAACCACTTATACAATTTCCAACACCCCTTATATTGGGAGTTTAGAACATATTTCCGTTCCCATGCTGCTAAAATGATGTTTGCGTATATGGGTGCACAACATGCACCCATAGCAACCCCCTTAATCTGTTTAAAAAATTCTCCTTCAAAATGCAGATAATTACTATTAAGTACTATTTCCATTAATGTCAAAATAAGCCTAAATTCATTGTGTGTAAATTTTCCATAGTCAATCAAGGCTTCTTCAAACCATTCAAAACCTTCTTTATGAGGAATAGATGAAAAAAGGTCTACTATGTCTAATGTTATAAATGTAATGTTGTCATCAAAGAGTTCCTTCTTCATATTCCGTAATAAGTCCCACGAGTCCTTAACAATTGCCTCCCCTTCTTTCAGCATCCCCTTTAACTTGTTGTCTAACCATTTTGCTATCGGTGCTGTTACTGATCCTTCTGATGATACTATTGGTCTCATAGGGGGGTTAGTTACGTTCTTGTGAACTTTAGGTACTCCAAATATATTCGGGACTTTAGGTTTTTCCACATGTAAATATTTGTATGTATTTAAATCTATTCTTCCTTCTAATATTAAATCATTCAGTTGAATGTACACCTTTTTATTAGCTATATTTATTTCATTTATGGATGATCTCATGCATCGCTCCTCATTTTCTAATAATTCTAACATTTTAGCTTCATATGACACCTGATCCATTATAATGGTTCCCCCTCCTTTATCTGGTCTTAATATTCTTATTAACGGGTCTCCAGATAATTGTTGCAATAAATCATTCTCCTCCTTAGTTAAATTATGCCCTACCCACTGGTTTGAAAAAGTCTTTCTGATTTTTTTCTCCATCATTAATTCAAAGTTTTTTAATTGTTGATTTAAAGGTGGATTATATACACTTTTTCTCTTCAAATTCCCTTTATCTACATTATTTTCATTTTGTCCTTGGAATAAAAGTTCCAGATTTTTCCTCCTTACAAACAATTTTAAATCTATAACTACTTTATTAAGATCTGCCTTTTTGTTTGGAACAAACTTCAAACCTTTAGTAAATAATCTGAAAAAAACTTCCATGATTTCTAAACTACTATAGTTGTAAATACTATAATTCTCTAATTTACAAACCACTCCCTTTTTTGGTTATCCATTTCATAGTTGGGTGGGGGGCTTCCCTCTTTCTTTCATCCATTACCATTCCTTGTAAAACCTGTTCTTGTTCTGGTACCTCTGGTACCGTCCCCCCCCCTCTTGGTAGTTTTTTTG
The DNA here is from genome assembly GCF_019279795.1 of Protopterus annectens. NCBI lineage: Eukaryota > Metazoa > Chordata > Ceratodontiformes > Protopteridae > Protopterus > Protopterus annectens. The sequence goes on along the minus strand of NC_056738.1, from coordinate 155,721,001 downwards.
AAAGTTCTTCTGATAATTGTTCCTAATTCTTTCAGACCTCTTTAATTCTGGGAATTCTTGTTCATCACCTATTTCAACATTTTCGATCCTTCTATCTAAATATTCTTCCTCATTTATACTTTCCTGATGATAGGCTATATTGTAATTCTGAGGAAAAAAGTCCCTGGGTTTTGGATAATGCGTTTTTTCTTTATATTCCAAAATATCCCTATCTAGTTTTCTGCATTTTCTCTCAAAAATATTGTTCATACTCTTCTCAATACTTTTCAGTGTTGACTGATATTTCCTGTGGTTTTCTTCTACCGTAAAAAGTAAGTCTTTAGTAATACATACATTTACTTCTTCTATTCTTTTATTTAAATCATCCATTTCCCTCACATTTTCTTTGATAATTGCTTTTAATATCTCTAAGCCACATTTATCAAAAATGTTCATCAACTCCTGGTGAAATTCACTCCCAGCCCTCACTTTGTTAGGGTATTTGCATACCCTAAGTCCTTTAGGTACAATATTTAAATATATACATTCGTTTAAATAGGCATTTTCCATTTCCAAACTCTTAAATCTAAACAGCATTTCATCAAATAGCTTCATATTATGCTTAAATGTAAAATTCACTTCTTTACCACTTACTTTTTTTACATTTTTTGTTTTAAAACAATATTTGTGATTTAAAACATTTTCAAAGTCCGTATGGTATTGATTAGGACAAATTACATTGTCGTGGTTAATGTTACCTGTAGTCCTATTGCTCGCTATTACTTCACTATAGCTTTTTGAAATAGTCCCATTATTTTTCTTCCTCGCCCCTCCGTTATCCCTTTCTCTCTCATTAATTCGGGGAGTGGCTTCGTCATCCGTATTAGACCTGAAGATAGCTGGTATATCCAAGTCTATATGCGTACCTCCATTTGTAGCAAAACCACCTTGCTCTGTTTCACGTTGTTTTGGGCTGCTGTTATTCGCCCTCAACCCTTTTCTTTCCCTCCTTGGAAGGGCTTCCTGGTTGTCCGGAATCTCGCTTACCGTACTTTGTGTGACAGAACCTTTTTCTGCCAACAGTTCCAAAAGTTGAGTCAATTGGTTAGAAAGTTTGTCAATTTTATCTGTGCCGGCCAGTCCTGTCTCGCCATCTCTGGTTGATGTAGATCCCTCCTCCACCTCCATAACGTTACCGGATATAGTACAAGGAGGCTAGTACGAAAATACAAAACTCACAATCTTCAAAATACGAACCAGTGCAGAAAAGGAATCACAGCTTACTTTAATATCACCAGTTTATTTGACGAAATAAACAGCAAATCACTCCAGCACATCAATACCAAGAAAGAACATCAAAACACAAACTCCTTAAACACATAAACGCTATGTCTCCACACTTGCGTTTTCGTTTCGTTCACTTCCTCAGATGTGAATGAATACATTGTGCTAACTCCTTCCCATTTATATATACTCACTAATTAAATAATTGATAATTACCTTTATTTAATACTTTAATCTAAATCACATTCGCTATAATCATTTTGTTGTTTTTCATTTCTTCCTTATATGGTGATCAACATTTAATATTTTATTTTATTTCCTTATAAATCATTTGTGTTTAAAATGCATATTATTAAAATGTATCTTATAAAAAATGTGTCTTATTAAAAACATAAAAAATGTATTTCTTTACTGAAATTTTCTACTTAATACATATACATTGTATGAACCTTTATAATAAAGAATATTAATAAGAATATTAAGACCAGATAAAGGAGGGGGAACCATTATAATGGATCAGGTGTCATATGAAGCTAAAATGTTAGAATTATTAGAAAATGAGGAGCGATACATGAGATCATCCATAAATGAAATAAATATAGCTAATAAGAAGGTGTACATTCAACTGAATGATTTAATATTAGAAGGAAGAATAGATTTAAATACATACAAATATTTACATGTGGAAAAACCTAAAGTCCCGAATATATTTGGAGTACCTAAAGTTCACAAGAACGTAACTAACCCCCCTATGAGACCAATAGTATCATCAGAAGGATCAGTAACAGCACCGATAGCAAAATGGTTAGACAACAAGTTAAAGGGGATGCTGAAAGAAGGGGAGGCAATTAAGGACTCGTGGGACTTATTACGGAATATGAAGAAGGAACTCTTTGATGACAACATTACATTTATAACATTAGACATAGTAGACCTTTTTTCATCTATTCCTCATAAAGAAGGCCTTGAATGGTTTGAAGAAGCCTTGATTGACTATGGAAAATTTACATACAATGAATTTAGGCTTATTTTGACTTTAATGGAAATAGTACTTAATAGTAATTATCTGCATTTTGAAGGAGAATTTTTTAAACAGATTAAGGGGGTTGCTATGGGTGCATGTTGTGCACCCATATATGTAAACATCATTTTAGCAGCATGGGAACGGAAATATGTTCTAAACTCCCAATATAAGGGGTGTTGGAAACTGTATAAGCGGTTTTTAGACGATATATGTCTGCTATGGGTAGGTTCAGACGCAGAATTTACAGGTTTTTACGAATACATTTCCCAAACTACAAATTTTCTTACCTTTACCTACTCTAAAAATAAAAATAATTTGAAATATTTGGATATATATGTGGGTAAAGGAGAGGGTGAATTTTATTCCAAGGTTTATAGGAAGGAAAGTTATTCCAACTCTTTTTTAGCATATGATAGTGCCCACCCCCATTACCAGAAGAAAGGTATAATAAAAGGACAATATGTTAGAGGTAGTAGAATGTCCTCTAGAGATATAGATTTTAAGGAAGAGTGTGGTAAATTAAGTAAAATGTTTCAGGAGAGAGGTTACCCACCTAATCTAATAAAGGAAATCGAGGAAGAAGTTGTTAAAGGAAGGAAGGATAAATACCAACCTATCTTAGGAAAAGAAGATGAAATAATGGTAAAGAATGAAAACAATAAAAGTGATGAGTTTGAGGGACATAATAACTTTGTACTGGATTATAGTGGACAGGCAAACCAAATTAGAACAATGGTAAAAAATGAATGGACAAGATTTGGGGAAATTTCAGATCTAGATATTTTATTTAAACATCCTTTGAAATGCACCTATAGGAAAGGAAAGAATTTAAAAAAATTTTTTTGAAGCAAAAACAAAGAGGAATAAAAAAAGTAAAGGAAGAGTGGGTACTTTTAAATGTGGGAATTGCTCCCAATGCTCCTTTGTATGTTCTAGAGATACTGTATATATAAGCAGTAGGGACATCTTAATACAAAGTAATAATTATGCAAACTGCCAAACTAAGGGCATTGTTTATTTGAGTTGGTGCAAAAAGTGTGAAGCTTTTTACGTTGGTAAGACGGAAAGGAGATTAAGAAAAAGAATTTATGAGCATAACTATGAAATAAAAACTAAATGTATTAACGATGCTCTTTACAGACATAAAATGAAATGTGTAGAGGCAGTATTTACTTTTCTTGTATTAGAAGTTGTAGAGAAAGATGTCAGAGGTGGGTTATGGGAGGAAACAATAGAATACAAGGAATTGCTATGGCAACTCCAATTGGAGGCATATAACCCACCAGGCTTAAATAATACAGTATCCTTAGCCCCAGTGCTAAAAATAAGGGCAGCTAAATTATAAATACAAATAAAATGTGCAATATGTGTAATTAATTTTATGATAATCTAGGAGATGTGAATAATTCATGTATTTATATATTGTTATTTATTGAAGCATTGATGTTATGTAGGATGTCAACATTTTTTAAAATGTAGAAGGTTAACAGTTTCAAACAAATGTATATATTCAAACAGCATTTTACAAATGGAAAATCTTTTTTAACCACTAGAGGATGCTATAACATAGTAAATGAAGTTTTATTATAAAGGTTCATACAATGTATATGTATTAAGTAGAAAATTTCAGTAAAGAAATTAAATTTTTATGCTTTTAATAAGACACATTTTTAGAAGATACATTTTAATAATATGCATTTTAAACACAAATGATTTATAAGGAAATAAAATAAAATATTAAATGTTGATCACCATATAAGGAAGAAATGAAAAACAACAAAATGATTATAGCGAATGTGATTTAGATTAAAGTATTAAATAAAGGTAATTATCAATTATTTAATTAGTGAGTATATATAAATGGGAAGGAGTTAGCACAATGTATTCATTCACATCTGAGGAAGTGAATGAAACGAAAACGCAAGTGTGGAGACATAGCGTTTATGTGTTTAAGGAGTTCGTGTTTTGATGTTCTTTCTTGGTATTGATGTGCTGGAGTGATTTGCTGTTTATTTAGTCAAATAAACTGGTGATATTAAAGTAAGCTGCGATTCCTTTTCTGCACTGGTTCGTATTTTGAAGATTGTGAGTTTTGTATTTTCATACTAGCCTCCTTGTACTATATCCGGTGATGGTTTGGTAACGGCTGGAGTCCAGCATGTCAGGATGCCTGCGTGTATGGCATTGTGTCTTGTTGTTATTTGTGATCGCATACTCCAAGCATTCCTGGCTGTGTTCATGGAATGCCTGTATAACATGTTCTGCGGTGTGTCGCATATTCTGCACTTGCACAGGGCCTTTCGTGGATTCCACATCGGTTTGGAGGGGTGCAACCTATGCTTTACACATGTTTTTCACTGTGGTATTCTGGCCCGGGACTGGGGTCAGGATGTGTATATCCAGTGTGATTACTCTATGGTCTGGTCTTACCAGTGAGGGATACACTTCTCATCTTGCCATCCAGTACACATGTTGCTGATTATCACATCCAGTATGCTTACCCCTCTTGTGGGAGTGGTACGTTGTTCCTGGGCATTTTGGTTTATGGATTCTGGGAACTTTTCTCCTACTGTGTTGGTGCTAGTATAATGCTCCCAGTGTATGTCTGGGTATTTTCAATCAAGCAATATAATGTGGTTTGGGGGGCTTGATATATTCATGTATTCCAACATAGGCCAGGTGCAGTTCCTGGTATTAGGACAGTAGTCTGCAGCAGGCTATATACACTGGGAGGCGGTTTTAGCCATTGGTATTTGACCATGGCTAATCCATGCTGCTTCTTGTTGTGGTACCAACATGGGGGTGTGGTTATCCTTGACATTTATTGCTAGTCACCCTCCTTTTGTAGCTTGTTCCATGTTTTGTGGCTGTACAGCACAGTATGAGGTGTGACCTGGTAGTGTTAGGGTGCTGATGTGAGCCTTGACCCAGTTTTCTATTACAGGACTGATATCTACATTCTCCATGCTGTGTGCGTTTACACTGCACACATCTTGCTGTTTAGACTTCTGGCATTGGGTAGCATTACATCTAAGTTCCTATTCCTTGTGGTACCTATGAAGGTGGGTTTGTGTTTTGAGACTTAACTATTCAGGGCATGCTGTGGATACTGACAGCCTTTGCCAGTATTCATGGGGCCTGGTCTGATAGGTGCACGCCACCCCTAGCAGGTGGTGCATCATGTCATGCTCCGCATGTCTTCCCAGGCTGGAACACATTGGCTCCCCTTTGACTAACTGCATTACTTCAGCCAGTTATTGCAATTGATCATCCCATCGTCATTTTGTGGCTTCATGCTTGGTGAGTGTGAATGTTAGTCAGGGTCCTCAGGTGTACATATAGTACATGGTGTTACATTACTTAACACATGGCATTCATGCCTCAGGTGGTGCTGCAGGGCTGCCTCTGTCGGATGCGCATATTACACTCCCTGTACATGTTTGTGAGCAGATCATGTCATTTTAGGAATCCCTGTTATTATTTGAGTGAGTCAGAGGGGGTATCATTCCCAGGGTTCCTACTGAGCCAGTGTATGTGCTATTTGTTGCCTCTTTGCCAAGGCCAGGGCATACTGGGCACGCCTCATTTTGCCTACTGGGGCAGGCTCAGGTTGTTCCTCCTCCGAGTCACGCTCTGCCTGTGATGGCCTTGGCAATGGTGGGGGGCTGTTTGGCCCAGCCCTATGCTGGTCCTGTTGCAGCTGTTTTCGCAAGATCATATTATGTAGCATAGCACATACCATGACAATTTGGGTACATGTAGTTGGTGTGTACTGCAAGGCTCCACCAGATGTGTCCAGACACCGGAACCGTGACTTGAGCAGCCCAAACACATGCTCTATTACATTACATGTTTGTGCGTGTGCCTCATTATGGCATTCCTGTTCAGGTGTGTGTGCGTTTCTGATGGGTGTCATCAGCCACGGCTCCAGTGCATAACCTGCATCCCCCACTAGGTGTCCGTATGGGATGTCCCCATTGGCAAATGTCTGGTACAGCTGCGTCAAATGCCAGTTGTGGGAATCATGGTAGCTCCCAGGGCAGCCAGCACACACATTCATTATTATGCCCTGGGCATCACACATGACCTGGCAGTTGATGGAGGGGAAGCCCTTGCGGTTAATGTAGCCCCTACCCCGCTCACCGGCTGGTGCTTTGATGCGTATGTGCGTGCAGTCTACTGCACCCACTACCTCAGGGTATTCCGCTATTTACTGGAAGAGACGCATATTGCTGGCCAATACCTCACAGGCACTGGGGAAATATACATGATCACCGACATGTGCTGACATGGCATCCAAGAAAAGGTGCAGTACCCTGGAGGCTGATGCCTGTGATATCCGCATCATATCACCAGTTGGTCTCTGGAAGGTACCTGTTGCTTGTATTCTTAGGCCAACACATACCTTGGTTTCCACTGGGATGGGTTCCCCTCTGTTGGTTCTGTGTGTGAGGTGTGGCCTGCACAGCTCAACTATTTGCTGCAGGAGCTCTCTGTCCACTCTATAGCGCTCTACTATCTCCAGCTCATGTAACCCGTGGTAGGTGACCCTGGGCCTGTACACACTTCTCCGTCTCCTCACTGTGGGTTGTCTGGCACCCTCTGCATTGTCACCACCCTCATTATGACAGCTATGGCAGCCCCTAACATTTCTGCTCTGAGTTCAGCTTTTTCACTTTTCACTTCTAATAGCTTACTCCTGTCTTGCAGTGTCTCTTGAGAGAAACATCCTGCACTGCTGCTTGCAGAGTTTTAAGTGCTGGGCTGGGCTACTATTCTGCCTGTGTAATTGCCTGCTTCTAATTGTTTTCACCTGCTAGCTCCAGCAGTATTCCCTGCTAGCTTCCTACTAATTCTGTTGCTTCCTTTTTCCTTTCTGTTTCCTCAGGGGGGAGCAGCGTGCATACCAGCAGAAACACGGTCACAGTGGCTTACATGCGTGCACACATGCTTACACGGTTCAGGATCTGCCTATTCGGGTTAAAACGCATGCACACCAGCGCAAACAGTGTTATACCTCTGCCAACAGGCTCCCACATGCTTAGTCTGCCCTACACGCGCGCACACTAGCGCAAACAGTGTTAAACATCTGCCAACATGCTCCCACATGCTCAGTCTGCCTTAAACGTGCACACACTGCCCTACTCGCGCTTCATGGCACGCACACGTGCGCATGCACGCCCAGCAAGAAACTTTGGTTTAAGTAATAGTGTACACCTTCCATTTCTTGACTTTCCCATGCTTATCTTGTGGCACTCCTCTTTCCCTGATCTGTGTCTGTCATCTGTCATGTTACACTGACCTCCAATGAACTGCATTTCTTTCTACCATTCCCCCCTGTGATGTCACCTATCTCCTACTCTATTCCTCCCCCTTATGTATCTCTTACACTACTCAGACTGTGCTCATTTGCTATGTGACTGTGGGATTCAGTATCCTAAGCCTCATTTACATAAGATTGCCTACTAATGCTTAGTTACATGTCTTAGACTCAGCTTCCCCCCTTAGCACCACTACATGGTGGCCATGTTGTTTTTGGTCTGCTGGTCCCTGCATTGTCATTCCATGTATTGCATAATACCCACATTTGTGGGTTTATAACCTTCATTTTTATGTTTTATACAGCGCAACCCGTTTGCGTGGGGCTGCGCTGTGTTTAAAAATATATATTTTTATAATTTTTGCATCGGGTTAGCTTGCCAATGGCCACATATTTGGCCATTGGCATGCTGCTTGACACATATGCACCCTTTATTTGGAGCTGACATGGCTCCGTTGTGATTTTTGCAGAAATGTACTCAGTTGTCAACTGAGTACATTTCTGCAGCTAAAACGTCTCTTACACGGGCTGGTTTCTGCTTCGTGGATCGCTAATATACCTCATTTGCATACCTTTCGGCTGCAAGTGAGGTATTTAGCATATCCACACCCAGTCCGTGTAAGAGACGTTTTAGCTGGTCTCTTACACAGAGTTTAGGGCTGTTCCTGGATCGCGAGGCTTGCAGGGAGTGTTACACGTCTCTTACACTCCGTGAATCCTGCCCATTGTCTGTCACTGTCAAATGCAGTATATTGCAACATCTTCTATAAATGCTGAGTGATGATTTGAACACAAGTTTCGAAAGACTTTCTATTGTTTGTGGTGAAACAGTTCCAGCTTCTATTAAAAATTACAAATTTTTGAGCCTGTCTGGCTAAGCTCGACTCTTTTTACTCCACTAATGAAAATATAGATCAAAATGCTATTTGGCTGTATAGTTAAGAAACATTGATTTCAAGCTTGCTCAATACTATGGGGTCATATTAAAAACAACCTCAGTCCCCAAAAATTCCATTTCCAACCAAACATTTTTCTGCCGTCCAATCCACACTTATTGGTTTAAGGATGTGGCATTATTTAGCCCTATAGTAATGCACACATACTTGGAGTAATACAGTTTTCACAGCATATACCATAAGAGACTGTCATGCCGGCCCCGATATTGATCAATCATCAGCATTTGGCATGTATTTAAGGTAGTGAAAACACATCACAGCAAAAGCTTTAGTTTCTTGTTTACATTGAGTTCTCTGCTGTCCTTATAAAGAATTGTTTTCCATTATCTCAACTTCTTCCCACTCATATCCCCTCATCTCCAGTCCAGAGAAAGCTGGTAGTGTCAGGTGGTATTCATGGGCCAGTAGACGGTTTAATGTGGCCCCACTGACCTCCTGAGGTTAGTACTAAAATGTGATGGAATAGCACAAAATGAAACCCAAAGCTCCATTCATCATGTAAATACCACAAGCTAGCAGGACAAAAATGCTCTTTGCTGTTCATTAGAGTCCAGCACATCAATCCCACTATGGATTGCTTTGCTTTCTACCACCTGAAAAGTGCAACAAACACAAGTCCCACATTTCCATGTTCTGACTAAAACTCTTCATACTGGCACTGTTATAATCTGTGTAAGCATATGCAACGATTGTAAAGAAAAACTCATAAAAGCTATCCTTTATACCTGTTTAATCACATATTTGTAACTTGTACATTACAGATGTGTAGTATCACAGACAGGCACTTGGACATTTAAGAAGTAATGTAAGTTGTAAAGGTTTTACTGTATTTCTTCAACAGGTCAGTTAAATAATTATTTAATGCATCATATTATAAGTAATTGCAGATCTCTTTACTTAGAAACGCAGGCATTGCTACTTTGTCTACATTCCCAAGTTTTGATTTAAATAGGTGGTATATTAAAAAGCGTATGGTGATGCCTTCTGCTTGTACCAAAGATTTGCAATGACAAGAGTGACATCTGCAATATGTGGCTATGGAGAAGAATCAACACTGGTTATTCAAATAACAACATTTGGACCTTCCATACTTCTACTTGACACTGTTAGCCAATATGATACTGACTTCTTGTGTTGCCTCTTGTAGTCATGCATTTCAGATACAACACTGTCTGATGTAACATTAAAGGCAAACTACAAAATAAAATACTCACCACCACAGGGAAACAGGGCTCACTTTTTTAAAACTGCATTTTCTTCAGTTAAAAACACTTTAAAACAGAAAAGCTTGTCTGCCAACATGAGACCTAGAAGCAGAATTCTAACTAAAATATCAAGAATGTGTTGGTCGGAATGATTACATACAAAGAAGAGAAGCATAATATATATACAGGGGATGGGGGGAAATAAACAGCACTGGATTAAATCCCAATAAACTGTTTAAAAGAGAGCTCACCAGTTTGAACAATTCATAGTTGATATACTTTTGAACAAACATTTCTTTACTCACATGTTTAACTGGCATCTTAGAGGGTTTTAGTCACAGACACAAAGACAGTTCAAACCTACTAGAATGCATACACTTTTAACACACAGTTGCAATGACATTTTAAAATTTTCAGAAAAATAAATATAATTTTAACAGCGATATAGAATATATTCCAATGTACAAGCTGGGTATAGGTCTAATCCAAGAACTCTGCATTCATTTGCTACATACCTCTCAAGTTAAAGTAAAACACAGTCCGAGCCTCCGACAGGCTGGCAGTCTGCCTCATGAAGTGGTCATTATTCACTCCTCTGCACTTGATGACTTTGCAGGCTATACCGGTGATGCGTGGTGATATCAACAATACATTTAAAGTTGTAACCCCCCCAAAAAAAAAAAAGAAAAAGAAAAAAGTCAGGAATTAAAGGGACCACTTGGAATTCATGGCACCGCATTATTTTGCCCTCAAAACTGTTAAATACCCAGGAATTCAGTATGGTTGAGTGGTATGGGCAGCTTTCCATCCCTTAACCCCTATGAAATGAGTATTAAAGAGCCAAGACATCCAAATGAGGGGTTACTGTGGTGAAGCCAAACTGGATGCAGCTTCCTTGGGTGGCTTGATCAACTGAATGGGTTGTAACTCTATAATCTTCTGCCCTTATCTTCCAGAACTGAGACATTCAGCAGCAGAATCATCAGTCTCCCAGTCAACATTGAGGTTCAGGAGGTCAATGCAGACAGAGAGGGCAAGAAGTGGCACTGATGCTCTTGCTGACACCAAGGAAGTCTTCAGTACTAAGGGCTCAAATGCTGATGTGGACAACTTCATGAATGGTGACACACCATGGCATAGTGGGAGAAAGCCCTGCCTGGAGTCCAGGTGACCAGAGTTCAATAAGGAGCTCAGACATCTGAGGATCTGGCATAGGAGGATTGATGTGCTCATCCTGGGTAGAGTGTTGCACATCCCTTCTGTTAGGTTCCCAGTGCAGGCTGGTACACAAGAGGTGGTGTTGTCAGTGGGAAACAGAGTAGTGGCTGAGTCACCTTGGAGGTGGGATGATACACTGGTTCATAGGTTAGTACTAGGCTAACTGCCCATTTGGGCCATTTGAAGCTTAGCCAGTTACCCCATGTGAGAATCAAACCCTGCACCTTGTGTCTCTAAGGTAAACACCTTAACCATTATGTCATCCTCCCACCTGACATACCCCATTGCATGCCTGACCCTAACGATAGGACAGGGATAGAGGAAATTGTCAGGGCATGCACATAAAACACTTTACAACTGCAGTGTGATGCCATACTGGGATCCGTAATCTCCTCAATGACCCTGGACATGGGTCAAGGTTAGCCTGCAGGAGGCTAAGTTGGGCTCAGTAAACAAGTAAAGAAAAAGAGGTGCTAGAAGTGAGCTAATAGTTAGCTGTGGGAAAGCAAAACAAACAAAAAAGACAATGAAAAAGAATAGCACTTATAGCTTTGACACTGAAATTATTCCTAAACTATCCAATATCAAGGACTGGGCACTAGTGACCCCTCAGTGCTGAAGGTCTCACCAATGCGGTCACTCATACAGATGAAGCCATGAATGCCAAACAGAGGCACTCTAGTGACATTCATGCCAAATTTTGCCAGTAAACTGCTCTGAGACATGCAGGGCTGGAAAATGGGCAGAAAATAAATATGTCAAGGATTTTCTTTATCCAACATCGATACAGAAGGAGAAGAGAAAGACACCTCAACATGGCCCTTTACTAGTACATTCATTATCCTGTCCTAATCTAGATGAATAGAGGGGCTATGAAGACACCTGATAAAATCACTAACACATAGAATTTTTTTTTTTTTTTTTATTTATCATTTGTTGACCGGGAAAGTTCAACTAGGTTCCACAGATCCTGTTTTCAGCGGAGGCCCGGGAAGAAAGGATTCCTCTCCAGACACCTGAAAAGCTCCCTTTCAAAAGGGAAATTACTCAGCCTTCTGACAGTGTGATATGGCAGGACAGTGACTTCCAAATGTGAAACTTCTGAGAATGAAACCTGCTATGATTCAAGGTGCAGTCCAAGACTAGTCTTTAAAAATGGAGAAAAATATATATTTCCTAACACATTGCCCGTGAAATAATATCTGCCAGAATCCCTGGCTGCTCTGTCTTCTTCAGTCTTTCTTTTATCCTTCCTGTGGCAGGCTTTGATGAGCAGAAGCCCTCTGAGAATTGACATATAGCAAAATGCTGTTGTGTCAAACAGTGAATGTTGTGACAAATGTTACACACAATATCCATGTGTTCTGCTAGTAGGCATCAGACACAATAGTTGTCTACATCCTGGGAGGATTTAAGCAGCCATATTTGCCACATGTCTGAAACTAACTTCTTATCTACCTTATTTTTATCCTTTCTGGTAGCTACCTTTCCTACAATTGAACTATAAAAGACAACACAATCAATTAAATCCACAACTGAGACAAACTAAACGACTAAACGACTAAATTTCAGCTAAAGAAAACTTATACCACAATAAACATTAGGCTAAGTAGATGATATATCCAGAAAATATGTTAAATGATATATCTCAATACGTGCAAAGGGAATGGGGGAAGAAGTACTTACCCTTATTAGGTAATTATGAGGTTAATACTACATGTATCCCCGGTATGGACAAGGATGGTAGATATGATATTCACTACAATAACGAATATTATGGACGAATGTGTGTACTGACATATACACCTTACACCAATGCCATTTGGGACATTTTGCATAGACATTGGGACATTATTACTACACCAAACTTAGGAACATATGTAGGAACCACTCCCAAATGTGTATACAAGACAGCCCCTAATTTAAAAAGAATGTTAGAGAGAGCTAGTAACAACATTGAAGGAAATGATATATATAAAGGTACCACGAAATGTGGCAGATGTAACCAGTGTAGATACATCAATGAGGCCAAGAATATACAATTAGACGATATCAACCATACTAATATTAAGTTCATGACAGGCAGTTGCAATACTAAACAGGTGGTGTATTTAGCCACTTGCACTCTCTGTACGGCCTACTATATTGGCAAAACTGAACAATTAAAAAAACGAATATACGAACATATGTATAAAATACAAAAATGTGATACAAAAAATGCACTTTACAGACACATTTTGGATAGAGGGGAGGAAAGGAACACAGCTTTCAATTTGCCATCATTGATCAGGTGAAGTGTATACCATATGGAGGAAATTGGAAAATGATCTTGGCATCATACGAAAGTAAGTGGCAGATGTTAACTGACGCCACTAGGATGCCAGGACTAAATGATTATGTCAGCATCAAACCTTTTTTAGCTCTTTCACAATAATTATTTTATTTAACTCAATATTAATCTACTTCTAGAGAGACATTTACTCATAATAGGAATTATACATATGTTTTTTATGCAGATTTTTTATAGTATTGTATTATAAGTATCTATTAATTATCATGTATTACAGCACCTTTTATTGGAGCACTTTCATATTCTTGTGATACTATTTTAGACATATTATTTTAGATATTTATTCAGCTCCTATACACACATTGTTTACCAATTTTTCACATTTTATTTTATTTTAGATAGTTTACACATTTTATAGAAATGATTTGATTAGATTTATTCTTATAACATTGTAAGTATAAATGAACAGCCTTTGACTAGCCACATGAATTTATATTTATAATACAATATGTATCACATGTTTTTAATATAATGCATATATCATAGGTTGCTATAAAGAGATACACTTCTTAGTAACAGGAATATTTACATTTGTACATTTGAATAAATGAGGGCATTTTATAGTTAGGCTATGTATGTACCTAAAGGAAATTGGATAGTATAGCTTTAATGTTTTTGGCGTTTTTTTCAAAATGAAACAGTTTTGGAGACTTTATTAACTTGGAAAATGTTTTATCACACTGTTCTGATGAAGACTGGATTCTCCAGTTGAAAGCGCTAAACCTGTAAATACTTTCGTGTTGTGGAATAAAAGATTTTACATCATCCCGTGTACGAGCATTGGTATCTGAGGATCTGCATCTTATATAGCAAAAAGTGCAACACTCGCATTTAAAGCTATAGCCAACAGCCATCACCTACTAAAAAGCCTTCAGAGATGAAAAATATGAACAAGCTTTATATACATACAGATGCTATTAACATATTATCTAAAACGAGTTAATGTACTAAATGTCCTACAGGAAGACTAACTACCTAAGAAAAAACACTAAACTACTATTATTCTATAGGGGAGGAACAAGGAAAGTATATAATTTCTTTTGATGAAAAATGAAGTTCAAAAAAAGCCCTTGAAGATGCCTCTGAAATCTTCTGTGGCAAACGAGATCTGAGGTTATTAGGTGGAGCACAGAGAATTATGGGTAGGGGAAGAGTCAGAGCCCTGAAGCAAGATCATCCTTATCAGTGGCAAGTCGGATCCCATTGAAACTGACAACTCACAGTTGAATTAGATGAAATAGACAACATTGCATCCAAATATATATTCTTATTTGTACACGTATATTTCTTCTAGCTTAGTATCATACCTCTCAAACCCTGAGCATTAAACATCATAGCAGTAGTGTTTAAAAGTCATAGCAGATGGTCAGAAAGAGGAGCAATTTTGTACTTTTCATGATAAAATGTTTCTGTATACTACAACCTATTTAGTTAGTGATAAGAAATCGTTATACATGCTTTGTTTATTTATTAAGATATGTACCCATAAACAGGCCTGACTTTATGAGGAGCATCAATAACTCTAGGAGGAGCAAGGCTGAATCTGTGGACCAAACTCCTAGTGCTATTCCTAAATTACAGCAGTTGAGAGGTTTGTTTTGGCATACTAGATAATCCCATGAATTTTACTAAGTGATGGTTTTATATTGCGCTTGTTAGGGTAGTGCCAGCGTCTAATAATCTGCTCGATGCAGCTTTATATATACACTGTACTTTGGGCTTACATTCGTAAACTTTCTTACCATCACACTACTCTTATACTTACGCTGAACTCTTTTGCAAAGGGGCACCCTGTTAAAAAACTGGTGTATCCTTATGGAAGACACAGATCTTAGATCTAAATTGGGTGCCCTACCAAGAGTTATGTACAGAAAAGAAGCTAACTTAAAAAATATATTGGAGAAACAGCATAAATTGTACAACAGGAACCCAGAAATGGTTAAATGTGAAGTATGTGCCTATTGTAAGTACATAGATATAGCTATGGACTATACAATTGTTAATAGGCATTTTTCGCTCACAGCTAGATATGACTGTAACTCTAAAAGTGTGGTATATTTGTCAAGATATCAACTTTGTCCGGCATTTTATATCGGCAAAAACGATTGTAGGTTCAAACAAAGGATCTATGAACACATTTATGGTATAAATAGAAAAAGAGAAAATAATGATTTGGCAAACTACATTAAGGACAACCCTGGACACCACTTTAAATTTAAGGTGATTGACCAGGTGATGGAGAGCGCTAGAGGTGGGCATATATCCCTTTTACTCGAAAGACAAGAGTTATGGTGGCAACTTCCTTTAAATGCACATAGTTATCCAGGCCTTAATGAGCCGTGCCTGGTATGTGTTTACTCAAGCTTACAAGTTTATAACGCTGAATAAAATTATGAAATTCAGTATAGAATGTTCTTATAAGACAATATTTTATGTACTTATAGGTTTGTATGGATGTACCTTTTTGATTGTTTTTTTTATATATTAATAATGCCCCCACTTTGTGCTTAAAAATTCTTTTAAAGTGTATGTAAATATCTTTATAAATACGTATATGCCCTTTAACAACCAGTTTTAAACTTGTGATGCAATGCATTGTATTGGTCGTGTGATTTCATGGTTATATAAGGAGGGGTTTTACTGTTTGAATTTGTCTGAAGAAGTTCATTTGATTTGAGTGAATGAAAGCACTCACATTAAAGTTTTGGTTTGCCTTTGGAGCTGTGGCCCTTTGTTTCTTATTTTATAAGAACACATGCGTATAATCAGAAGAAATAAAAAACAAAATATTTTATCAAGTTATACAAAGAGTAAAACATTTATAGTTATATATTTTTGTAGAAGACATGCATTCAAATAAGCAAACAGCTATTTTGATACGTCAGCTATAACTGCTGCTATGAAGTATTTTATAATTGTAGGTGATATTATAATGTTCCTTACCTTATACAATCATCTATTACCTTTTGCACAAGATTTATACAATGTTCTATTACTTGCATGTATCGTACACATGTGTATATATGTTCAACTGTATATTTGTATCTTATGTGTATATTTCTTCAACTGTATACAGACTGTCACTTTTTTGGAGCTTTTCTACACAGGCCTTAGCCGAAGACAGATTTACAACCACATTGGACCTTCATGCTAAACAAATGTAAATAAGTAAATACATTAAATAAATATATTATATTAATAAATCATTTCCAAACCATTGATCTAACTAGCAAAACAGATTTTTGAAACTGTGGAGACACACACAGGCCTATAATTTGACATCTATTAGTTACTGTAACTGTTAAAAATATGCATTCACAAACCAGAGACTGAGTTCTTTATTATATCTATCAAGTTATAGGAAAAGTTTGTAACATGCAGTGCATAGCCACTTTGCAACTTTACCCTCAACACAATAACGTGGTCTGCCTTAAGTGACATAAGATCAGGGAGTGGACAGGTCTGAAGTGCCTGAATACACTATTATCATAAGCATTATGTTATAAATATATTCATTTCTTTACTGATAAAGTGCCTAGAATCCAGACAGACCTGAGCTTAACACTTTATAAGAACACTTCAAAAGTCAACAAGGGTATGATAAAATAAAACTGAATGCATTGCAACAGCTATAAGCTATGCATCAAGTCCAACAGAGCATGATAATGAAAGCAAGTACAAAAAATGTGTGTTTTATGTTATTTACTACTTTGTCCTGCTGTGGTTAAGAAGGCCACTGCATGATGTATGAACATAAAATTAGTAGCTCATTGAAAAAGCTACCATGAATTACTGTTGCCATCTAGTTAGCAGAACTACTCAATAAAAAGTTCTCTTCCTTCTCTTTTTATTCTGTTATACCATGCCCTTTTAATCAAATGACTATATTGTCATCTAACACTACCAAATAAGTGAGCTCTAAAAATATACTTATAATAAAATATTTATTTATACTTAAGATAAAATATTCATAATTCCGTTCAAAAACAGATCACATTTATCTGGAAGGTACACATTTCTTTAATCTTTCTGTAATCTTTAATCTGTCTTTCTTTCTACCTTACTTTTTTGCAGGAGTATGATATGATGTTCATCTTGAGATGAGAACTCCAAAAACAGGCAAAATACTCCAAGTGTTGCAATTCAAGCAGTTTGTAAATACAGTAGAAGACTTCTGAATTCATAGTGTCATCAACTATTGTAAACTGCCTGAAGCTACATTCCTTTTGACTTATGTGGACTGTTCTGCTTTAAGTATGAAAACTGTGCCACCCGGCGTATATACTCGCCTAATATTCCCCCTGCATTATATATATACTCTCTATATATTCTCCTAGTATTCTTCTCACATTATATATACTCTCCTAGTATTCCTCCTGCAAGGGTGTGTTCCTTTGCATTTCTAGTACTCACTTGCTATTCTCATCTTTCATAAATGCAGAAAGCACACGGGCATAATAACTCACCATCGCTGATCTCACTATACGGCCTCCAGCAGATTATTACCCAGAGTAAAAGTACTGTTTTATATCACGTTTGCAGGGGCTGGGGCTGCAGTACCTCCTATATTATGCTTGAGGTCACATCAGCTCAGGGAAAAGGAATAGCTTAATATCCTTTTTCTCTGAACTAATGCAACATTGAAGACTGTATATTACGAGACTGAGAATGTGGGCTTATAGCCCTCACATTAAAACAATGCAGGAGGGCACAGCCCCAGCAAAAAATCTGCATTTTCACTGTCAGTGAAATATATTGTTAAAGTCCACTTGGCAGTGATACAATTTTTCTCAGACTGTTTTAGGTATATTTTACATCAGTAAACTGAAATAGATACATAAAAATAATAGTATCATCATCGTCATCATCCCTGTAACTAATGTTTGCATGGGATGTCTATGAAATGAAATGCAATCTTTGATCCTTATCCAGATTCTTCAGAAGTCACATGCCTCCTAGCATGTGAAATTGCAATCTTGAGCAATTACCATTATAGAACAACTCAACGTTAAAAGAGACCAATCTGTCTACTCATTTCTTTTCTTTTTTGTTGCCCCGAAAATATATGAGGATATTGCATCAACAAATGCCCTTATGGCAGGCTAAAAAGCCTGTAGCTAGTAAACAAAAGTTAGAAACAAAGAAGTATATAAACAATGCAAAATAATTCAAATACAGGAGTATGTAAGCCATAGGAAAAACTCAACCCCTTCTTATATAAAGAATATCAACCTCCCCAACTGTATTTTTTAAGATACAGTTTCCTTGAGAAAGACTGAATAAGGTTCCCTACAAATTATGGTCTGTAACTCAGAAATTCTTTTAACAATTTTAACAAGAAACAATCTTCACCGAGAAATATCAAGTAACTAAAGCAGATCAGTTCAAATGGAAGTAAGGTCAGCTTTTCTGTTACAAAATTAAAGTTCCAGGTTGGAACCAATGAATGGTCATGAGGTATTAAATGTAAAACACCCTTTAGGGGCTTGTTACCAATAGTATTTCCAGTTAAAGAAGGCTACATATCAATAAGGCAGAAATGGCTGACAGGTGTACTTCAACAGATGAGTATGCTAACCCTGGATTAAACAGACATTAAAAAACTACTATTTAACAAAGAAACTTTGTTAACATTAACTAACACATTTTTACATGAGCCAGAAAATCCATTTAGAAAGTGAAGATCTTATAGCATTAGCTCTCTTGGCCACTTCCAAAATATGCAAGACATTTCTAGAGAACAAATTACTATTGGGGATTAACAGGAAACTATTTACACTGTAGAATGAGCTCCCCAAGGCCTGGTTGGAAGACCTTCCCTCCTTGCTGCTAAGTAGTAGTACCAAGGACGTTACTACCAATATTTGAGTCAGTAGACTAAACTTGGTTATTATGAACAGAATGTGTTGATCAGAATTACATTTTCTTTTTTCCCTTTTAGAAGAACTTTTGTTATCAGGAAAGACAGATCGGAAGAACTGCAAAGCATTAGTTGTCATTTATAAGAAATGAAGCAACCTGGAAAATGGTTGCTCAAGGGTGAAGCAACCACATCTGTCTCTGGACAATCCCACTTCTTTACTGTCTCAACATCTCACTCATGACTAACTGATATTTTTCAATTTAGAGTGGCTGTTGTTTTTTCAGCTGACTTAAAATGTGAACTGATTGCAAGCTTATCTTTAGCAGAACTGCATATTCCCAAATTATCACTGCAACCTGGAGAGTTGGTAAGAATGAGTACCCCTTTTTGTGCATGTGTCACATCACTGTAGGGTTGATTGTTAGTATCTACAAGGTATTTGGCTGGAGGACTGTCTGAAAGGATCTCAGAGACATGAAAACTGCCAAGATTTACTTCACATGCATCCCTTTTGCTACCTCCATGATACTGAAGAGGATGGGTACCCAAAATTTTATATGAGGTGGCTGGAATTCACCTCTGATCTGGGTAGTCAGGAATGATGGGAAGACGTGGGTTCAGGGTTTGGTATTAAATTCACCACTTCAACTCTGATTAAAAACAGCTTAAGAGAAAGGCTGAATTGTAATGCTTGGTCCTTCTGATCCACAAGGAACCATCAGGATAGAAGAGAACATGAAGCTAGTATCAATGCAGTTCTAGCTATTATTTACTTTATTCATGGATAGACTGACATAATTTCAATCCTCTCCTGAAGGGGAAGATAAAAATAATACTGAATATCACTTCCAAGACTGACTATGAAACCCTTTTCCCAAGATGGAACTGGGATTGTTTCTGTATGTTGGGTACCACATCTACATCTTGAAATGAATCAAATTGTCTTGAAGTACTAGGTAAGTGCTTCCAGAGACTTTGCCTTAATTGGACAGATATCCAGATGAGGAAAAATTGAACTCCATTCAAACTCAGGTGTGCAAAAACTGGAACAAGACATTCTATAAAAATCTAGAATCAGCAGAAAGGCAAGAAAGCAAATTAACAACGGGAATCACCCTTCCTGAACTTCAAATATTTCAAGTGTGACTTTTAATTGTAATCCAAAGATAAGCATCTTGCATGTCCAGAGTTACTGAAAAGGTATAACGTTCCAGGAGTAGCAGCAGTAGCATATGCAGACTTAATATCTTGACTTGTTTGCCTTTATAATCTTGTTCATGTTTGGCAAGATAAGGTTTACGTATTTTTCATTCTTTGTGATTAGGAAAAACCCTGAGTAAAACTGTATTCCTTCTTTTTACTGTTTCCTACATATTCAGAAGATTTAGAATTACTGGTATGCCCAAGAGAATCTAATACTTTTGAGTAAAGGGGATTGGGCATAGTATTGATCTCATACAAAACTGAACTGAGTAGCCTCCCAGTAGTACCTCTCTGACCCATTGGTCTGATGTTCTATTATGTCACTGATTTAGATAAAGAAAAAATCCAACTTCTATCTGCACAGCCTGAGAAAAGGCAGGGAATATGTAATAGCTGAAATTGATCTGATATCTGTGTGTAAAAGGACTAGTTCTATTTAGAAGAAAAACTGGGCTATTGTTCTGGCTTCCTCTTCTCCTTCCTAGCCAGTCACTTCTTTTGATTCTACCTTTTACATGTCTGCTGCATTCTGCTTTCCTTTCTTTGTAAAGTGACGAGAATGTGAAGGATAATTTATACTGTATTTAGGAAATGCAGGGTAAAAATATTTGTCAAATGTTTTTATTGCTTCCCTTTTATATCTTGCTACTGCAAAGTGCCTAGAGACAGCAATGCACTGAATCAAGAGGAATATTTAGAATCATGGTTCTTGTAATAAGAACATTCTGGGTTCTTAATCATGCGTGCGTCTCAATAAAAATGCCAAGACAGTGAATGGCCTCAACATAACCACATTTAACTGTATGGGAACCAGCTTCAGCTGCAGTTTGCATCAGTTCTGACATATTCTTCTCAGGGAAACATTTGCAGTCTTTTAGTTAAAGCATCATTCTTCTTCAGAACATTACGCTGGTACTGTTTCATATGGGTTTGGTAATTTATGCCCTTGACAGCCAGTGTAGCTGAAATATAGACCCTTTAACTGAAACAATCAATATCTACTTTTTTAGTCTGCTGGTAGAGACTCTGTTGCAGTTGTATTTCGATCAGCCACCATATTTTTATATGGAAATTATACTCCACACTTACAGTGAAACCTGGTAAGCTTGTTAGAAAATGGTATAGCACCTGCTTCTTGTTTTACTCCAAAGAAAATATCTTGGAAGGAATCTATGAAAGGTTGCATAGAGGTTTTGGTTCATCCAGTTCTAAAGTATTTATGCATCTTCAATTAGAAGAAGCAAAATATTTCAACAGACCGCATAAAATGAACCTTCATAAAAATGTTGTTGTCATGGAAGGAGATACTGCCAGCCCAGCTAGCTGGAATTTTGTAAATAATTTGTCATTTGTAAATATTAACATGATTTATATATAAGTGCAACAAAAGGGAGATACTGCCAGCACAGCTGTCTGGAATTTTGTAAATGGTTATCTGTTATTTGAGAATGTTAACATGCTTCATATGTAAGGTGCTTGTGTTACAGACATATTAGTACTGTATGTCATACTGTACAGAAGTGTGCTGAAGAGATATTTTGTAAAGTACTAAACAGAAATGTATGGCAACTATTTAGATGTATATATTTTAACAATGGAAACTGCAAAACATGAAATTAACTTCAGAAGAATAGTTGAGATTGCACAAATAAAAATGATCCACCCAGTGAGCAAAGGTTGGTGTAGCCACAAAAGCAGATCACAAAGAAAAATAAAATATACCAACCAAACACAGCGTCCAAAATAAGACGTTTATTAAAAATAGTTGAGACTTCATTACTTTATGGCTGAGCCATAAAAAGAGATCCTATCTTTCAGTTTTACTGCAACAGGAGACATAATGTCTAGAACTAGAGGTTTTTTGTATTGTCTATAATTGTGGAGGAATGTAAATTATTTTACTACTTCCACCATTTGCCAAAAGATCTGAGGTTAACAGGTTTTCACAGGTAGATGCTGAATGCTGAGTGTATCAGTGGGGGGTTTCACCTGGAATAGAGTCAGATGACAAGAAGTGATGTCATTCTGCAAGCTATCCCAGCAGTAATATCTGGGATATTAATTTAAGAACTCTCTGAGAGAGAGATTGGGCATTTTGTATTTTGCCTTTGACCTGACAAAACATCCACTCCCCACATATGTCTTGCTTGCTCTGTAAGTCAGTCTAGGGAACAGTATAATTCTTTTAGATATAGTCAGGAATATAGCTGAACTTAATTTAGATGTTTTTCTTCATTTATTTGAGACTACCCTGCAATGTTGTTTTAAATAAACAACTTTTAACAAATGAACAGCAACTGATAAAGTAAAAAGGACCAAGGATGACCAGCAGAACTCGTACACAGGAGAAAAACGTTTAATCCAACCTGGTTTAGCGCTTTCAACTAGAGATACTAGTCTTCATCAGAACCATAAATTCCCATACCAAACAAGTTTATATAACAAGATTAATTAAAAAAGGCGCCAAAACATTTAAAGATATAATACATAAAGTGAATGCTCACTTATAAACAATACATACCATATAGACATAAAAACATATCAAAAAGTGTCATTTAAATATGCATTAATTTTGATGTAAAAAATATATATAAATTAAATTCTACATTTAATAAAATTCATTATGCTAGTAAATATATATGAATGTGATAATAAAATTTTTATATAAATAAAAATCCACACTTGTATAATGTTGTGATAAATTACTAATATCACTGCAGTCAGTAAAATATAAGGTGTACCTACACCATTACTGAGACAATACTAAAAATGGTTTTATACTAATTGAATCATTTAGTCCAGGGGCCCTAGTAGCATCCAACATAATCTGCCACTTGCTCTCTAAGGCTGATAGCTGCATTTTCCAATTTCCACTAAAAACAGAACTTTGTAAATGGTCAATAATGGCGAAACGGAAAGTATGTGCTTCGCCATGTTCAAGCAAATGTCTGTAAAGGGCATTCTTGCTGTCTTTTTTCTGAATCGTAAAATGCTCGTAAATACGTTTCTTAAGATTCCTTTCCATTTTGCCCACATAATATGCAGAACAGTTAGTGCACGTAGCCAGATATACCACTTTGGTGGTATTGCAATTCCCTGTCCTAAACTTAATAAATGTGTTGTTAATGTCCCTTAAACTAATATTTTTAACCACATTAATGTGTCTACACTGTTTGCAAGTGCCACATTTGGTGGTACCTCCAAAAATATCCCGTTGATCACTATCATTAATATTACTTTCTAAAATTCTCTTTAAATTCACTCCTGTCTTATAGACTACCTTTGGCAGGGACCCAACTATATGTTCAAGCTTAGAAGCTAGAATAATATCCCAGTGTTGCTTTAATATATCCAATATGACATTTGTGTGAGGGGTGTAAGTTAATACACACACCCTCCGAAAAGTTTGATCGTCCTTTACCTCTTTGTCTGGAATAACAGAATATTTTCCTAACAAAGGGGGATATTTATTGCCCCATTCTTTTTGCACATATTTAGTAACATTATTAACCAAATGCAGCGGATAACCTCTATCCAGAAACAATTTTTTGATTTTTTCGATTTCAATAATCATAACATTTTCAGTGGAAGACATCCTCGCAGCACGGATGCATTGTCCCTTAACTATGTTAGTAAAAATGTGTGGAGGATGATTGCTGGTAAAATACAAATAGTCATTAGAAAAAGTAGGTTTGCGGTATAGTTTAGATGTAAACCCACTAGGCCCCAAACCAATCAGAACATCCAGAAATGGGATGTCACTATCACTAATGTTATGAGTAAATTTTAAAAATGTAGAAGAAGTATTAAGGAAGGACATGAATTCGTCCAACTTCTCAGCTGATTCTTGCCATAAAATAAAGATGTCATCCAGATATCGTCCATAAAATTTGATGTCCGCATAATAGGGGCTTTGAAACAAAATCTCCTCCTCCCACTCAACCATCACCAGATTTGCAAATATCGGAGCACATGAGGAGCCCATGGCCACCCCCTTAATTTGTTTGAAAAACTCCCCTTGGAACGTGATGTAATTATGTTCCAGGACCAGACCCATCATGTCACATAACAAACATATCCTGTCCCAACTAAAACCGGAGTATTTACGTAGACTGTTAGAAAAATATTCCTTTCCTAAATTGTTGGGAATACAGGAAAACAGATCCACAACGTCTATTGTAACCAGGGTAAGGTTGGTCTGCCAGTGGTCATGTGTGAGTTTTCCTAAAAATCTCCAAGAATCCTTCAAAATTTGAGGTATAACTCCATAAATATGCTTAAGCTGGTGGTCGATCCATTTACCCAACTTGAAGGTTTTTGATCTGGACCCTGAAATAATCGGTCTAAAAGGAGGATAGTCCACAGATTTGTGGATTTTGGGGATCCCCACTATTTTCGCTAAAACCGGATGGTCATTTTTCAAATATGAGTAAGTCTCATTGGTAATTCTACTGTCAATGAGATATTCCTCTATGGCCAAATCAATACGATGGAGGCCTATGTTGATCTGATTAAGAGAAACTGTCTCATAAACCTCTGTCTGATGTAAGATGTCATATATCCTAGAGACATACTCATCGGAAGGAAAAAGAACAATCCCTCCACCCTTATCTGGTTTCATTATACGGACTTCCTTGTTCTTAACTATTTGCTTTAGACAATCTCTCTCAGCCTGGGTGAGATTGGTCTGAAAAGTGTTGTATAAGGACTGATACTTTTTGATGTCCCTGTGTAATCTATACAAGTCTTGACAAACCAGTTTTTCAAAGTTGGCAATACTAGGATGGGAAGCCGGTATGAATACACTTTTCTTCTTGAGTATTTTGTCCGCTTTCTCATCTAATTGCTGGTCCTGATCATTAAAAGTAACAGCTAAATTTAAATTACGACAAAAAAGTTTGACCTGTTTAATGTTGTCCACTAAGTTGCTGCGAACCGTAGGAACAAATTTCATACCCTTGCACATGACTTTAATAAAGTGTTCGTTAACCTCCATGTCAGTGTAATTGTAAACACTGAAGCCTTCATAAGAGTTGAAAATACAAGAAGGCCCCTGTTGATGAACTGTGGTGCTCAACATGGTACTCTCCAGCATTTCATTCACATAACTAGAAGGCTTCAATGCAGCTGGGAGGTCAAGAATGTCTCCCTCAGCCTCAACACTGACATGGGTTTGGAATTCCTTAACTACCTCCTGTGGTGGTAACTGTGCCTGTCCGGGTACTTGTTTGTAGGGGCCTGTCCTCTGAAAATCCCGGAAGGGAAGACTGGAATTAACTCTACCCTGAACTGGCTCGCTGTAACTAGTTTTATCCTGGTATTTAGGCCAAATATAAACCTTGTTGGTATTATATAAATTTAGGTCTCTACTTAACTTGTTACTTTTTCTTTCATAAATATTCTTAACTTTGCTATCCACCAATGTAAACTGTTTCTTGAACAAATCACTCCATGTGTCATAATCAACATCCCCAACAATGGTCTCATACATGTTTTCGAGTTGTTCAACTAACAAGATACACTTTTCCTTGTGATGTTTTATGAGTAATTGCATGTATGAAACCCCAAAACTGTCGAAAAGTACATTGAATTCACGTTTCACAACATCATTATAAACTAGCCCCAGTGGAAGTTTGAAAAAACGGATACCTTTAGGAACAACCTTATTCTCTAAACAACAATTTAAATAGTCAATGTCCATTTTACTATTCTTGTAGGCAAGAAGTTTCTTCCCAAAATCAAAAATGGTATCCTTAATAGTGTAAAAACTATTTGCATTAGTGCCTGGAGCCGCATTTCTTAAATCAAAATCGTTATACTTGTCATGCAGAAACCGCTCCATTAATTCTCTTTCATTGTTCTTGTCGGCCAAAAACACGGGTTTGAATCCCTTAGTAACAACTGAATTAAATTTATGAAGAAATTTAGAATCATGCTTCGGACTTGAATTATTATATAAAACAGTACCTTTATTGCCTCGTAAACAGTTCTGATTATTGTGAGCAACATCCTTAGTCTCTGGTGCAATTTTCGGCGGTGGGCCGTTGCGTTCCACTTCCCTGCGTGCCCTGGTTATACTGAAGTCAAACGTAAAGTCCTGGGCCGGTGTAAGACGCATGGGATCAAATTCATTTCTCGCTTCATCCAGAATAGTCCATTGCCCTTGTTCCTTGGGTGACAACACACCAGTATCAGGTAAATCGATAGTTCCTTGAACACCAGGACACGTTACAACTGTATTGCACAGAACTGCCGGAAAACCTCTTTCCGGCGTGCATAACTGCTGTTTACAACGCTTACTATTACCCCGTAGGTGAGAAACTCCATGAGCTGCAGAGTCAAGTGTAGCATTGTCAGGTGAAACCATCGGAAAAACTTTTTCCGGTGTGTGTGTACCGGCTTTCTGCAACGCTCCCTTTTGCGAGCCTCCACTGATGTGTACAACTTCCTCCGTGTACTGCTACCAACCTCACTGCAGTTATTCACATCCTGTTCACTTGTCAACCGCTCAACTTCAAAACCCCGTAGGGGGCTCGTGGAGACTGAAGATTTATTCTGGGTAGCATGATTAGTTACTAAACCTGTAACCAATTCCATAAGTTTCTTTAGTTCACTTTGAACAGCAGTAACCTCTGCACGTAGCCCTAGGTATTCCTCCCGTGACAATAAAGGTCCGTTGGTATCCCCCTGCTCCTCCATTGCAACAAACAACTTTTAACAAACGAACAGCAACAGATAAAGTAAAAAGGACCAAGGATGACCAGCAGAACTCGTACACAGGAGAAAAACGTTTAATCCAACCTGGTTTAGCGCTTTCAACTAGAGATACTAGTCTTCATCAGAACCATAAATTCCCATACCAAACAAGTTTATATAACAAGATTAATTAAAAAAGGCGCCAAAACATTTAAAGATATAATACATAAAGTGAATGCTCACTTATAAACAATACATACCATATAGACATAAAAACATATCAAAAAGTGTCATTTAAATATGCATTAATTTTGATGTAAAAAATATATATAAATTAAATTCTACATTTAATAAAATTCATTATGCTAGTAAATATATATGAATGTGATAATAAAATTTTTATATAAATAAAAATCCACACTTGTATAATGTTGTGATAAATTACTAATATCACTGCAGTCAGTAAAATATAAGGTGTACCTACACCATTACTGAGACAATACTAAAAATGGTTTTATACTAATTGAATCATTTAGTCCAGGGGCCCTAGTAGCATCCAACATAATCTGCCACTTGCTCTCTAAGGCTGATAGCTGCATTTTCCAATTTCCACTAAAAACAGAACTTTGTAAATGGTCAATAATGGCGAAACGGAAAGTATGTGCCGCCATGTTCAAGCAAATGTCTGTAAAGGGCATTCTTGCTGTCTTTTTCTGAATCTTGGTAAAAATGCTCGTAAATACGTTTCTTAAGATTCCTTTCCGTTTTGCCCACATAATATGCAGAACAGTTAGTGCACGTAGCCAGATATACCACTTTGGTGGTATTGCAATTCCCTGTCCTAAACTTAATAAATGTGTTGTTAATGTCCCTTAAACTAATATTTTTAACCACATTAATGTGTCTACACTGTTTGCAAGTGCCACATTTGGTGGTACCTCCAAAAATATCCTGTTGATCACTATCATTAATATTACTTTCTAAAATTCTCTTTAAATTCACTCCTGTCTTATAGACTACCTTTGGCAGGGACCCAACTATATGTTCAAGCTTAGAAGCTAGAATAATATCCCAGTGTTGCTTTAATATATCCAATATGACATTTGTGTGAGGGGTGTAAGTTAATACACACACCCTCCGAAAAGTTTGATCGTCCTTTACCTCTTTGTCTGGAATAACAGAATATTTTCCTAACAAAGGGGATATTTATGCCCCATTCTTTTTGCACATATTTAGTAACATTATTAACCAAATGCAGCGGATAACCTCTATCCAGAAACAATTTTTGATTTTTCGATTTCAATAATCATAACATTTTCAGTGGAAGACATCCTGCATTACGGATGCATTGTCCCTTAACTATGTTAGTAAAAATGTGTGGAGGATGATTGCTGGTAAAATACAAATAGTCATTAGAAAAAGTAGGTTTGCGGTATAGTTTAGATGTAAACCCACTAGGCCCCAAACCAATCAGAACATCCAGAAATGGGATGTCACTATCACTAATGTTATGAGTAAATTTTAAAATGTAGAAGAAGTATTAAGGAAGGACATGAATTAGTCCAACTTCTCAGCTGATTCTTGCCATAAAATAAAGATGTCATCCAGATATCGTCCATAAAATTTGATGTCCGCATAATAGGGGCTTTGAAACAAAATCTCCTCCTCCCACTCAACCATCACCAGATTTGCAAATATCAGACACATGAGGCCCATGGCCACCCCTTAATTTGTTTGAAAAACTCCCCTTGGAACGTGATGTAATTATGTTCCAGGACCAGACCCATCATGTCACATAACAAACATATCCTGTCCCAACTAAAACCGGAGTATTTACGTAGACTGTTAGAAAAATATTCCTTTCCTAAATTGTTGGGAATACAGAAAAACAGGAAAACAGATCCACAACGTCTATTGTAACCAGGGTAAGGTTGGTCTGCCAGTGGTCATGTGTGAGTTTTCCTAAAAAGCTCCAAGAATCCCTCAAAATTTGAGGTATAACTCCATAAATATGCTTAAGCTGGTGGTCGATCCATTTACCCAACTTGAAGGTTTTTGATCTGGACCCTGAAATAATCGGTCTAAAAGGAGGATAGTCCACAGATCCCCAAAATCCACAAATCTGTGGACTATCCTCCTTTTAGACCGATTATTTCAGGGTCCAGATCAAAAACCTTCAAGTTGGGTAAATGGATCGACCACCAGCTTAAGCATATTTATGGAGTTATACCTCAAATTTTGAAGGATTCTTGGAGCTTTTTAGGAAAACTCACACATGACCACTGGCAGACCAACCTTACCCTGGTTACAATAGACGTTGTGGATCTGTTTTCCTGTATTCCCAACAATTTAGGAAAGGAATATTTTTCTAACAGTCTACGTAAATACTCCGGTTTTAGTTGGGACAGGATATGTTTGTTATGTGACATGATGGGTCTGGTCCTGGAACATAATTACATCACGTTCAAGGGAGTTTTTCAAACAAATTAAGGGGTGGCCATGGGCTCCTCATGTGCTCGATATTTGCAAATCTGGTGATGGTTGAGTGGGAGGAGGAGATTTTGTTTCAAAGCCCTATTATGCGGACATCAAATTTTATGGACGATATCTGGATGACATCTTTATTTTATGGCAAGAATCAGCTGAGAAGTTGGACGAATTCATGTCCTTCCTTAATACTTCTTCTACATTTTAAAATTTACTCATAACATTAGTGATAGTGACATCCCATTTCTGGATGTTCTGATTGGTTTGGGGCCTAGTGGGTTTACATCTAAACTATACCGCAAACCTACTTTTTCTAATGACTATTTGTATTTTACCAGCAATCATCCTCCACACATTTTTACTAACATAGTTAAGGGACAATGCATCCGTACGAGGATGTCTTCCACTGAAAATGTTATGATTATTGAAATCGAAAAAATCAAAAAATTGTTTCTGGATAGAGGTTATCCGCTGCATTTGGTTAATAATGTTACTAAATATGTGCAAAAAGAATGGGGCAATAAATATCCCCCTTTGTTAGGAAAATATTCTGTTATTCCAGACAAAGAGGTAAAGGACGATCAAACTTTTCGGAGGGTGTGTGTATTAACTTACACCCCTCACACAAATGTCATATTGGATATATTAAAGCAACACTGGGATATTATTCTAGCTTCTAAGCTTGAACATATAGTTGGGTCCCTGCCAAAGGTAGTCTATAAGACAGGAGTGAATTTAAAGAGAATTTTAGAAAGTAATATTAATGATAGTGATCAACGGGATATTTTTGGAGGTACCACCAAATGTGGCACTTGCAAACAGTGTAGACACATTAATGTGGTTAAAAATATTAGTTTAAGGGACATTAACAACACATTTATTAAGTTTAGGACAGGGAATTGCAATACCACCAAAGTGGTATATCTGGCTATGTGCACTAACTGTTCTGCATATTATGTGGGCAAAACGGAAAGGAATCTTAAGAAACGTATTTACGAGCATTTTTACCGCATTCAGAAAAAAGACAGCAAGAATGCCCTTTACAGACATTTGCTTGAACATGGCGAAGCACATACTTTCCGTTTCGCCATTATTGACCATTTACAAAGTTCTGTTTTTAGTGGAAATTGGAAAATGCAGCTATCAGCCTTAGAGAGCAAGTGGCAGATTATGTTGGATGCTACTAGGGCCCCTGGACTAAATGATTCAATTAGTATAAAACCATTTTTAGTATTGTCTCAGTAATGGTGTAGGTACACCTTATATTTTACTGACTGCAGTGATATTAGTAATTTATCACAACATTATACAAGTGTGGATTTTTATTTATATAAAATTTTATTATCACATTCATATATATTTACTAGCATAATGAATTTTATTAAATGTAGAATTTAATTTATATATATTTTTTACATCAAAATTAATGCATATTTAAATGACACTTTTTGATATGTTTTTATGTCTATATGGTATGTATTGTTTATAAGTGAGCATTCACTTTATGTATTATATCTTTAAATGTTTTGGCGCCTTTTTTAATTAATCTTGTTATATAAACTTGTTTGGTATGGGAATTTATGGTTCTGATGAAGACTAGTATCTCTAGTTGAAAGCGCTAAACCAGGTTGGATTAAACGTTTTTCTCCTGTGTACGAGTTCTGCTGGTCATCCTTGGTCCTTTTTACTTTATCAGTTGCTGTTCGTTTGTTAAAAGTTGTTTGTTGCAATGGAGGAGCAGGGGGATACCAACGGACCTTTATTGTCACGGGAGGAATACCTAGGGCTACGTGCAGAGGTTACTGCTGTTCAAAGTGAACTAAAGAAACTTATGGAATTGGTTACAGGTTTAGTAACTAATCATGCTACCCAGAATAAATCTTCAGTCTCCACGAGCCCCCTACGGGGTTTTGAAGTTGAGCGGTTGACAAGTGAACAGGATGTGAATAACTGCAGTGAGGTTGGTAGCAGTACACGGAGGAAGTTGTACACATCAGTGGAGGCTCGCAAAAGGGAGCGTTGCAGAAAGCCGGTACACACACCGGAAAAAGGTTTTCCGATGGTTTCACCTGACAATGCTACACTTGACTCTGCAGCTCATGGAGTTTCTCACCTACGGGGTAATAGTAAGCGTTGTAAACAGCAGTTATGCACGCCGGAAAGAGGTTTTCCGGCAGTTCTGTGCAATACAGTTGTAACGTGTCCTGGTGTTCAAGGAACTATCGATTTACCTGATACTGGTGTGTTGTCACCCAAGGAACAAGGGCAATGGACTATTCTGGATGAAGCGAGAAATGAATTTGATCCCATGCGTCTTACACCGGCCCAGGACTTTACGTTTGACTTCAGTATAACCAGGGCACGCAGGGAAGCGGAACGCAACGGGGCAAGGCCGAAAATTGCACCAGAGACTAAGGATGTTGCTCACAATAATCAGAACTGTTTACGAGGCAATAAAGGTACTGTTTTA
Source organism: Protopterus annectens (assembly GCF_019279795.1). Taxonomy (NCBI): domain Eukaryota; kingdom Metazoa; phylum Chordata; order Ceratodontiformes; family Protopteridae; genus Protopterus; species Protopterus annectens. The sequence goes on along the minus strand of NC_056738.1, from coordinate 155,688,946 downwards.
TATAATAATTCAAGTCCGAAGCATGATTCTAAATTTCTTCATAAATTTAATTCAGTTGTTACTAAGGGATTCAAACCCGTGTTTTTGGCCGACAAGAACAATGAAAGAGAATTAATGGAGCGGTTTCTGCATGACAAGTATAACGATTTTGATTTAAGAAATGCAGCTCCAGGCACTAATGCAAATAGTTTTTACACTATTAAGGATACCATTTTTGATTTTGGGAAGAAACTTCTTGCCTACAAGAATAGTAAAATGGACATTGACTATTTAAATTGTTGTTTAGAGAATAAGGTTGTTCCTAAAGGTATCCGTTTTTTCAAACTTCCACTGGGGCTAGTTTATAATGATGTTGTGAAACGTGAATTCAATGTACTTTTCGACAGTTTTGGGGTTTCATACATGCAATTACTCATAAAACATCACAAGGAAAAGTGTATCTTGTTAGTTGAACAACTCGAAAACATGTATGAGACCATTGTTGGGGATGTTGATTATGACACATGGAGTGATTTGTTCAAGAAACAGTTTACATTGGTGGATAGCAAAGTTAAGAATATTTATGAAAGAAAAAGTAACAAGTTAAGTAGAGACCTAAATTTATATAATACCAACAAGGTTTATATTTGGCCTAAATACCAGGATAAAACTAGTTACAGCGAGCCAGTTCAGGGTAGAGTTAATTCCAGTCTTCGCTTCCGGGATTTTGAGAGGGACAGGCCCCTACAAACAAGTACCGGACAGGCACAGTTACCACCACAGGAGGTAGTTAAGGAATTCCAAACCCATGTCAGTGTTGAGGCTGAGGGAGACATTCTTGACCTCCCAGCTGCATTGAAGCCTTCTAGTTATGTGAATGAAATGCTGGAGAGTACCATGTTGAGCACCACAGTTCATCAACAGGGGCCTTCTTGTATTTTCAACTCTTATGAAGGCTTCAGTGTTTACAATTACACTGACATGGAGGTTAACGAACACTTTATTAAAGTCATGTGCAAGGGTATGAAATTTGTTCCTACGGTTCGCAGCAACTTAGTGGACAACATTAAACAGGTCAAACTTTTTTGTCGTAATTTAAATGTAGCTGTTACTTTTAATGATCAGGACCAGCAATTAGATGAGAGAGCGGACAAAATACTCAAGAAGAAAAGTGTATTCATACCGGCTTCCCATCCTAGTATTGCCAACTTTGAAAAACTGGTTTGTCAAGACTTGTATAGATTACACAGGGACATCAAAAAGTATCAGTCCTTATACAACACTTTTCAGACCAATCTCACCCAGGCTGAGAGAGATTGTCTAAAGCAAATAGTTAAGAACAAGGAAGTCCGTATAATGAAACCAGATAAGGGTGGAGGGATTGTTCTTTTTCCTTCCGATGAGTATGTCTCTAGGATATATGACATCTTACATCAGACAGAGGTTTATGAGACAGTTTCTCTTAATCAGATCAACATAGGCCACCATCGTATTGATTTGGCCATAGAGGAATATCTCATTGACAGTAGAATTACCAATGAGACTTACTCATATTTGAAAAATGACCATCCGGTTTTAGCGAAAATAGTGGGGATCCCCAAAATCCACAAATCTGTGGACTATCCTCCTTTAGACCGATTATTTCAGGGTCCAGATCAAAAACCTTCAAGTTGGGTAAATGGATCGACCACCAGCTTAAGCATATTTATGGAGTTATACCTCAAATTTTGAAGGATTCTTGGAGATTTTTAGGAAAACTCACACATGACCACTGGCAGACCAACCTTACCCTGGTTACAATAGACGTTGTGGATCTGTTTTCCTGTATTCCCAACAATTTAGGAAAGGAATATTTTTCTAACAGTCTACGTAAATACTCCGGTTTTAGTTGGGACAGGATATGTTTGTTATGTGACATGATGGGTCTGGTCCTGGAACATAATTACATCACGCTCCAAGGGAGTTTTCAAACAAATTAAGGGGTGGCCATGGGCTCCTCATGTGCTCGATATTTGCAAATCTGGTGATGGTTGAGTGGGAGGAGGAGATTTTGTTTCAAAGCCCTATTATGCGGACATCAAATTTTATGGACGATATCTGGATGACATCTTTATTTTATGGCAAGAATCAGCTGAGAAGTTGGACGAATTCATGTCCTTCCTTAATACTTCTTCTACATTTTTAAAATTTACTCATAACATTAGTGATAGTGACATCCCATTTCTGGATGTTCTGATTGGTTTGGGGCCTAGTGGGTTTACATCTAAACTATACCGCAAACCTACTTTTTCTAATGACTATTTGTATTTTACCAGCAATCATCCTCCACACATTTTTACTAACATAGTTAAGGGACAATGCATCCGTGCTGCGAGGATGTCTTCCACTGAAAATGTTATGATTATTGAAATCGAAAAAATCAAAAAATTGTTTCTGGATAGAGGTTATCCGCTGCATTTGGTTAATAATGTTACTAAATATGTGCAAAAAGAATGGGGCAATAAATATCCCCCTTTGTTAGGAAAATATTCTGTTATTCCAGACAAAGAGGTAAAGGACGATCAAACTTTTCGGAGGGTGTGTGTATTAACTTACACCCCTCACACAAATGTCATATTGGATATATTAAAGCAACACTGGGATATTATTCTAGCTTCTAAGCTTGAACATATAGTTGGGTCCCTGCCAAAGGTAGTCTATAAGACAGGAGTGAATTTAAAGAGAATTTTAGAAAGTAATATTAATGATAGTGATCAACGGATATTTTTGGAGGTACCACCAAATGTGGCACTTGCAAACAGTGTAGACACATTAATGTGGTTAAAAATATTAGTTTAAGGGACATTAACAACACATTTATTAAGTTTAGGACAGGGAATTGCAATACCACCAAAGTGGTATATCTGGCTACTGCACTAACTGTTCTGCATATTATGTGGGCAAACGGAAAGGAATCTTAAGAAACGATTTACGAGCATTTTACGCATTCAGAAAAAGACAGCAAGAATGCCCTTTACAGACATTTGCTTGAACATGGCGAAGCACATACTTTCCGTTTCGCCATTATTGACCATTTACAAAGTTCTGTTTTTAGTGGAAATTGGAAAATGCAGCTATCAGCCTTAGAGAGCAAGTGGCAGATTATGTTGGATGCTACTAGGGCCCCTGGACTAAATGATTCAATTAGTATAAAACCATTTTTAGTATTGTCTCAGTAATGGTGTAGGTACACCTTATATTTTACTGACTGCAGTGATATTAGTAATTTATCACAACATTATACAAGTGTGGATTTTTATTTATATATAAAAATTTTATTATCACATTCATATACATTTACTAGCATAATGAATTTTATTAAATGTAGAATTTAATTTATATATATTTTTTACATCAAAATTAATGCATATTTAAATGACACTTTTTGATATGTTTTTATGTCTATATGGTATGTATTGTTTATAAGTGAGCATTCACTTTATGTATTATATCTTTAAATGTTTTGGCGCCTTTTTTAATTAATCTTGTTATATAAACTTGTTTGGTATGGGAATTTATGGTTCTGATGAAGACTAGTATCTCTAGTTGAAAGCGCTAAACCAGGTTGGATTAAACGTTTTTCTCCTGTGTACGAGTTCTGCTGGTCATCCTTGGTCCTTTTTACTTTATCATGTTGTTTTAAATATTTTTAGTGATTTTGAACTCTGATGTTACTGTGATTATATACGGAGTACTTTATTGTTCTTTTATTACTTATTATTAAATATACTTAAACCTTTCATTGTGGCAGATATATGTGAGACATATTTAAGTTCTGAGAGTACTTGCATATTTATTTGGTGACATTGTGGACCAATCCTAATACCCTTGCTCTTGGTCAAACTACCATTTGGATTAATAGTAACATTACACAGTAAGATTGGACATTTTTTGTTAAGAGTCTTAAAGTAGCTGATAAGGACGTGACTGGTGGCAATGATAACTACCTTATAGTTTGGACAAAACCAGGCATAGCTAGTAAACCTGTGCCAGCCTTTCTCAGGTGTGTGTGTTTGTGTATAAATCAAATCTCAAAGTGTGTGTGTATCAGCTACTTAGGCAGGGACACGAAGCACTGGTTGGACAGAAAGGGTGCTGGAGGTCTTGGCTTGGCAACTCAGCTGAGGTCTCACCTCTATAGCTGTGCCAGTGGGGAGTCTTATTGGGGATCTGGAGAAAGAGGAAGAAACCAGACCAAGATTGACTGCAATTTCTGTGTGCTCTTAAGGGAAATTGCACTTTACTGTGTGTGTACTTATCATCCTCCCAATGTACATCCCCCACTGGTGCTAGTGGTGATGACTGAAGTTCCTTGATTACTGCTGCCAGTGATGGGGTGTCACAGGTATCATTAAAATGTCATCTAGAAGGGAACACCAAAGAAAACAAGTCATCATCTTCTTTATTATAATTAATAGTGAAAGAGATTGTGTAAATGTAAATAAATTTCATTACAGTGAAAAACTGTAAATAATAAGCCAGATATGTTACACTGGTGTCAAAGGTCATATAATGTAATACATAGTCACCATATTAGCAGCATCCATATGGTAATGTCATAATTTCCACATGGCAGATCTTACATTTTGTGTTTACATATCAGGATTGAATAAAAGCTTTCACCATAAAAGGACACAGAATGCATCAAAGGAACTTGTCATATCCAGGCATGGAGAGGATATAAATACAGGAACTTTGCACTACAAAGGAGAAGCTTGCTATCATTGAAACAGTGTGCTGCATTAGGGTGTGGTCAGCACCAATGGGTTAGCATCTGGGCTGAATAGCCACAACTACCTGGACTGAGTAACCATGAACCATTTGGGCTGAACAACCAGAAATTGTATACTGGACTGAACAGTTGCTACAGTGGTAATTCTAGTACAGGCTTAAAGCTGTAAAAGTCTCTGCAGGGTCTGATGGTTTTGGCCAAAATAAAACAGTTCTAAAAGTATGTCATGTAAGACATTTTTTTCAGAAGGGGAGGACATCTAATAAGTGTATGCAAGATCATGATCTTATTTCTTTGCATCAGTTTTGAGATTGTAGGGATTGTGAGTTCTTTCTTTTCTTTTCAGTGCCTAGAAATGGATGGTTCTGATTATTGCCCTCCCAAATCCCACCTCTCCTATACCTGTCTAATAACTCCTTTACCTGCAACTACTTGCTCCATTCATTCCGTCAGGGGCAAAAGTCAGACAACCCTGGGCCAGGTGAGAGCTATGTGGTCTATTCATTCCAGATCCGGAAGCTTAATTAGCTCATTCATTTCACTTCTGGTGAGAGTCGGGTGGTAGGGAACAGACCATCTTTAGGTGCCAAGGATCATCCAACTCATCCCTCCAAAAGGCAACTTACTGACTCATGATAACTGCTGGATTGGGGGGAGAAGGACTGCTGGCCCCATACACATATCCCATTTTTCTGGCTCCACAGTACAGAGAGCTACATTGATAGGATGGGCCAGTATGGTCACTGCAGCTGGATAAAACAGTCACCCACCACAGATGTCACCAATTCAATGGACTTAGAAGCCTCCCTTCACCAAGGATGAGCTGGCTTGCATTGACCAGAACTCTCAACCTTCCATCTTCAAAATGTGAAACAATATCGTTGTTGATTAGGAACACATGGACAAAACATGGAACACTTGCTAACAACTTCAAAAAGGAAGCTTCCAGCATGGATAAAATGACTTACTTTATATTTACAACATATTATTTTAATTAATTAATACAATTTAGTATTATTTAATGTGGATAAAAGTTAAAACAAATCTTAAGCATGAATGTGTGGCATACCCTTTTCAATGTGAAACAGCATGGAACATGGAAATTGTAAGATTCAGAACCTTCCTCATAATGACATATACTTGAGGTATGGTTATTGACCACTCAGAAAATCATCTTCTTCCTTTTGTCTCCTCAGATATCCATGCTGCTAATCAAACAATGTTCATCTGGGCTGTAGCCAGGACTTCACTTCTCTATACCGTGGATCAAGGGCCAAAAGGGTTTGATTCTGATCTAAAACTTGATGCAATCTTTTCAAACAGGTCATAGTTCACCTTTACTATGAGGGTGTAGTCTATAACCATGGGTACGTTTAATAATCAGAGAAGTGGTGCATAACCCTTAGACATAAATACTTCTGATGTCCAGGGGGGCAGAGATCAAGCCCTAACAGCAAATGCCAGCTCTTGTTTTTAGGGATCTAACCAAATTACCTGCAATTCACAGGCATCCCTACCAAGATTGTCAGAAAGGATTGCTGAAAGGTACTATGAGACACACTGGTTGCCTTCAGAGCCAAAAACACAGATATGCCAATAGCCAACCTAGATATCTTGTGACTGGCATTTTTAAAAATTTCAGGTTCTGTCTGAAGCTGCAAAACCCTTTTCTTTTCATGGTAGACGACAACAGGCAAAGCCATCTTCTCTTACTCAGATTCATTCAGAGTTATACAATTAACAGAGAGAGCAGATGAACTCAAGTTGACTTTACCTGGGAATGGGTGATTGAAACTGAACCCTTACATCTAGGGACGGTGGAGTCAATTGGAACAATAGGCCCAAGAGTACCCTGAGCTTGCCCTTCATCAGATTCAGATAGCCCACAGTCCTAATTTTTGCAAGAATGTTTATTTTTCAGTAGATCTCCTTTTTATTACAGTTTTTTTTGTACTTTTGGAATATGCCATGCACAATTATCTAAATGTATATTAATTTAATGTACATTTCACTACAATTTATAAACTTAATTAAAATACCTGCACTGTTTATTTAACTTGCTTTGTTTATGAATACTTCATTAATGTACAGTTTTTTACAGTTTGTGTTCACTCATTAGTGCTATGTACCTCAATATACAGGCTTCTGCCCTAGCAGATATGAGGATGATCCTCACTGTCAGGAAATGAAGGGGCCATGCCTCTCACTCTATAGACATTGAAAATAGGAGCAGAAACCCTTGAAAAGTAAATCCAGCTAAGAATTTGCACATCTAATTAGCATAATATTTGAATACAAAACAGACCATAAAGCTTCCAGCAGAAATGCGATTTACTACTCAGAAACAGGCACTGACAAAATTATGGGAAAATATAACAACATTATCAAAGAGGCAGTGTAAAATCTGTAGTTTTTAATTAACTGTATTGCAAAATTCTACCACACAAGGTCATTTATTTTTGTTTCTGAAAAATGGAGTAAGATGTGTGCCCTCTTTCTTTAAATTATTACAGCCGTTATTATGACGGCCATGTAGTAGGTTTTTCTGTGTACTAGACAGCTTCAAAAGTCAAGTGTGATGAGGGGGATTCAGAAAAATGGGTGAAAGGGGTACATCAAGCTTAAAGATAGGGACATCATGTGTAGGAGTAAATCAGACCTGAAAGCAGGAAGGTTCCTCAAAAATAGTGACAGTTGAGAGGTCTGGAATGGGACCAGTGACAGTTGAGAGGCCTGGAATGGCCAATGTGCCACTGGGAACGATCAATGGTCAGCTGTTGTGGGGGGATAATAAGTTAAAGATAAAATAGTGGTTTCACAGATCAACTATTGCCAACAACCAAAATTCTATCACCACCTTTTCCCAGGATGGGTATACAAATTTACTGGCCTGTTAATATCTTTCTCAAAAGTGAAGAAGGCTTGACGCAATGAGAATACATTTGTGACTTTTGATCACTGATATTTTGGTGCCATATCCACTACAATGCAAAGGGTGAACAATTACATAAACTGAAGCTGCCAAAATGTGCATCAGCTTCATCAATACATAGGATAGCTGTCCACCTGGCTGTCTGTTTCTTGTTTAACCCCCGGTTTCTTCCATTTCCTTCCCTTCTAGATTCTTTTAAAGAAAATTCACATCAGACATCTCTCTGCCTGCTACATGAGATCTGTAATTTCTAGCTGGGCACCCATATAAACCCCTTTCTGATGTCTAGTGACAAACATTAGCAATTACATCTTAGATTCCTAATCATTTATTCTTGACATCATCTCTTCTGGATATTACTGAATCTCTTCTAACCATACTCATTCAATCAAACTTAATTTATACGGCAACACTAATATTTCATCCACATGCCTTAGCAATTTCTCCTTTATATAAAAGCAAACTCTATTGATGTTATTATTAACGGCATGTTTACTGCTGAATGTACAATACTGTATAATGTACTGTTCTAATGAATGTTAACAATGAACCTATTACCCGTCTGTGCAACTGTCATGTTTTTAAATTATATTATTATATACAAGTGCCTGTTGTTCATGATTAGTTTTAGTACCCTGCTTGCCTCTGTTTTCTCTGATTGTATGAATATTACACAATTTCTGTTTGCTTATTGCCTCTAGTTGTGCCTGAAAGAGATCCAAGGGCCAGTACATCTACCTGGTTAACACATGTAAAATAAGTAAAATTAATGTGATCACTTAGCTATACATTTTTACAGATTTAAATTCTTCTATTGTCAGGAGGGAAATGCCTTGTCTCTTTTTTTAATTTCTCCAAGTCTTTTGGGTTTCTAATACCATGATGGAATGGACCCCATTTGGAAGTCAAAGTATGATTAAAGTTCATGAAATTCGTATTGTTCCATTTCATTCTTTGATGTTAGGCAGAAGTGCCCTTTGCAGCACCTGCAATGTGCCCAGTAATGATACCGTTTGCAATTCGTATGGAGTTACATGTATCGGTAACATTTAAATATGATACCGTCTGCAATTCTCAATGCTCCCAGTATTGTTATATATATATATTTTGCTGTTAATAGACATTATATAATCCATTGCTCTACTAGAATATTTTATTATCTTTATTCCATCTTATTTGGTATGGATGTTTTATAGCTAAATATTTTTCGTTTTATTGTTAGTTATTTAGTATTTCATGAAGTTTTTATACATATATAGTGTATATTTTGAAGGGTTGAGTGAACTGCTTTGAGTTGGCTCTATTTCATTTTTAATTCTATGAGTCATTATTTTATCATGCTGCTTTAATTGGTTTAACAGCTTGTTCAATCTATTCACTGATTCATAAATTAGTTGATTAATAATTGTATATAAGAGCTTTTGTTGAGCATCAATGTTAAAACCTGAAGAAGCGTGTTGCATACACGTGAAAGCGCTTGTTTTATTGAATAAAATAGTTTATATTTCTTATTTCATCGTGGTGGCCTCTACCTGTGCTGTTTTGTTGATTTTGCCTTGTTTTTTTTCAGTTGGAGACCTTTGGATGGTGGCATTCCTTGTTTTCATACTATTTATCCTTTTTTGCTTTTGGATTATTGCTGCCTACACGCGATGGAGACCCCAGTAGTGGAACTTGATTATAATCCTGGAAGAAGGAGTCCTAATGGTAACTGGAGCAATATTTTACAGCAATGTGTTAATCCATTGCTAAGTATGGATTTGCATCAACCTGACATGACTACTAATACAGATACCATAGAGAATTATAGTGAGTTTTATGATAGTCTACGAGAACTTGAAAATGACTTGTACAAATTACACAGATTGATTTGGCAAAGGAGACACATGGAAGCAAGTTCTCACTTCCATATAGTGCCGCGAGGCATGCGAGTGTTATGCATGCCGACATATGGGGATAGCCACCCTGAGTTGCTGAAGAAATGGCAACAATTAAATCTGGATCTAAGCAATCAATACATGAAGCTTATCATAGACTATTTTTCACCTATAGAAAATGAATTCACCATAAAAGTAGAGACTTTGCATAGAGATCTATGTAATCGCTATAAGGGTGAAGGCTATGAGAAAAAAATGGACACTATGTATTTGCAAGTTATGGCGTACAGTGACAAATTACAACAAATTAAATCTAAAAAACTACAAAGGGACTATCGAGATTTTTTATCAGGTCAGGTCTTTGTATGGCCAAAAACTAATCACCAACATAATGAACATATGCATGTACAAAACTATCACCAAAATGTAGCTAGTGAATTACAGAATCCTGAAATTGCCCCTTTAAATTTTATGAGAATGGCTACGCAGGAGATTTTGAATATCACTCCATTAGGTGGAAGTGCGACGACTGACGTCATGCCAGTAATGGATACTCCACCTCCCAACCAACAAGCCTTGGAGGAACAGGCCTCTCTTAATAAGAATGGTGCCAGACCGAAAATGGCACCTGGGAAAGTCACCAATGGTTTTTTACCGCTTCCAATACAGTACCGCTTCAAGCCACAGGTGAGATCCAGCAGTCAGGGAAGACGGAAAAGAAAATTCTCAGGCGAGACTATGGAGGTAAGAAGAAGGAACAGGAACTAAATAAACTTGTATTTAATCTCTCGAGCCATGTATTAAGCTCTAGTGAAGTGACCTTACTGAATAGAGGTCTTTCCTTTATCCCCTCGCAAAGTAGTAATCTCGCAGAGGTATTGACTGATTTACGTCTTTTTGCAAGAAATTTATCTTTGAAGCTGCTGTTCAATGATATGACTGGAACTGATCTAGAAACTCGACCCAAGTGTAAAAGTACTTTTATACCTGTTCTCCCCCCTAATGTTGAATGTTTTGTTCGACTATATGAACAGGATTTTTATGAATATTTTTCGGGTGCTACTCCTAAAAATTTATATTATAACCTTGATGCTAATGAGTGGTGCTCCCTCCTTGCTCTGTCTAGCGATACTAATTTGATTATTCAATCAGCTGATAAAGGGGGAGGTATTGTGTTATTAGATGCTTTGATGTATAACGAAATGATGTTGAATATGTTGAGTGATGGCAGTACATACCGTCAGACTGCGCAAGATGTTCTTACTGGTATTATAAGGAATGTCCATGATATTCTATATGATCTTCTGATGTGCAGACAAATTACAAGGGAATTCTATCAATATTTATTGGTGGAGTTCCCCTTGATACCTTTAATCAAAGGTCTACCAAAAATACATAAAGGCACTTTTCCTCCTTCTATATGACCCATAGTATCAGGAGCTGGATGGGTTACTGAAAATATTTCCCATTATTTGGAATCGGTCTTGGGACCTTTAGCTAGAAGTATTCCAACTATCTTAAAATATACCTACCAGCTATTGAATGATTTAGAAAATCTAATGGAAAATAAAACATCTTCCTCCTCTGTTATTTTGGCCTCTTTAGATGTCAAGAATTTATTTACTGTGATTCCTAATGATTATGGAATAGAGGCCATTAGAGAGATCTTACACAAAATGGGAAGGTTAGATAGCAATTCACAGATGGTTGTATGTACACTTTTAGATATAGTGCTTAATAATAATTTGTTTATGTATCATAACGCAGTATAACCCAGCCACTGGGGATGCACAAGCCAGTGCATTTCTTTGTGCCGGTCCCAAGCCCGGATAAATGGGGAGGGTTGGAAGGGCATCCGCATAAAACTTCTGCCAAAAATTACTGATGCGGAGAACTTTTCATAATTGCATACCGTTCGGTCAAGGCCCCACCAGTACTGTTAGCCAACAGGGTGCTAAGGCAGGAAGATAGGAGGAAGGTTAGGAGTGTAGCAGTGAGGGTAGGAACTTTGAATGTTGGCAGTATGACTGGTATAGGAAGAGAGCTAGCTGATATGATGGAGAGAAGGAAGGTTGATATATTGTGTGCAAGAGACCAGATGGAAGGGAAGTAAGGCCAGGTGTTTAGGAAACGGGTTCAAATTGTTTTATCATGGTGTGAATGGCAGGAGAAATGGGGTAGGGGTTATACTAAAGGAACAATATGCCAAGAGTGTTTTAGACGTGAAGAGAGTGTCTGACCGAGTGATGTTTATGAAGCTCGAAATTGATGGTGTAATGATGAATGTTGTTAGTGCATATGCTCCTCAAGTTGGGTGCAAAAGGTGCGATGGAAGAAATTTTGGAGTGAGTTGGATGAAGTTGTGGTGAGTGTACCCAAGGGTGAGAGACTAGTGATTGGAGCGGATGTGAAAGCTGTGCCAAGGATTAAATGGTGGAAGTTAAAAAAGGGTGATTGTGAAGTGGAGTTTAGGGAAGAGTTAAGACAGGCACTGGGAGGCAGTGGAGAGTTACCGAATAGCTGGGTAACTACAGCAGAACTAGTAAGGGTGACTGCTAGAAAGGTGCTTGGTGTGACATCTGGACAGAGGAAGGAGGACAAGGAGACCTGGTGGTGGAATGAGGAAGTACAGGAGAGTATACAGAGGAAGAGGCTGAAGAAGTGGGATTGTCAAAGAGATGAAGAAAGTAGACATGAGTATAAGGAGATGAGGCGCATGGCAAAAGAGAGAAAGCTAAGGATAAGGCATATGGAGAGTTGTGAGATTGGACACTAAAGAGGGAGAAAAGGACCTGTACCGATTAGCTAGACAGAGGGACAGAGCTGGGAAAGATGTGCAGCATGTAAGGGTGATAAAGGATAGTGAGGGAAAGGTACTCACAAGAGAGGAGAGTGTGTTGAGTAGATGGAAAGAGTATTTTGAGAGGCTGATGAATGAAGAGAATGAGAGAGAGAAGGTTGGATGATGTGATAGTGAATCAGGAAGTGAAACAGATTAGCAAGGAGGAAGTAAGGGCAGCTATGAAGAGGATGAAGAATGGAAAGGCTGTTGGCCCAGATGACATACCAATGGAAGCATGGAGGTGCTTAGGAGAAATGGCAGTGGAATTTCTAACTAGATTGTTTAATGAAATTTTGGAAAGTCAGAGGATGCCTGAGGAGTGGAGAAAAAGTGTTTTGGTACCTATCTTTAAGAATAAGGGTGATGTGCAGAGCTGCAGTAACTACAGAGGGATAAAACTGATTAGTCACAGCTTGAAGTTATGGGAAAGAGTAGAGGTGATGATTAGTGATCAGCAGTATGGTTTCATGCCAGGAAAGAGCACTACAGATGCAATGGAGAGTGTTGATGGAGAAATACAGAGAAGGTCAGAAGGAGTTGCATTCGTCTTTGTAGACTTGGAGAAAGCATGACAGGGTGCCTAGAGAAGAGTTGTGGTATTGTATGAGGAAGTCGGGAGTGGCAGAGAAAGAGTGGTACAGGAGGGTAGTGTGACAGTGGTGAGGACTGCAGTGGGAGTGACAGATCCGTTTAAGGTGGAGGTGGGATTACATCAAGGATCAGCTCTGAGTCCTTTCTTATTTGCAGTGGTGATGGACAGGTTGACAGATGAGATCAGACAGGAGGCCCCGTGGACTATGATGTTTGCAGATGACATTGTGATCTGTAGTGAGAGTAGGAATCAGGTTGAGGAGACTCTGGAGAGGTGGAGATATGCTCTAGAGAGCAGAGGAATGAGGGTCAGCAGGGCTAAGACAGAATATATGTGTGTAAATGAGAGGGAGGGTAGAGGAATGGTGAGGATGCAGGAGTAGAGTTGTTTAAGTACTTGGGATCAACAGTTCAGAGTAATGGTGAATGTGGAAGAGAAGTGAAGAAGAGAGTACAGGCAGGGTGGAATGGGTGGAGAAGAGTGTCAGGAGTGATTTGTGACAGACGGTATCCGTAAGGTCTACAAGAGTGTAGTGAGACCAGCTATGTTATATGGGTTGGAGACAGTGGCATTGACAAAAGGCAGGAGTCAGAGCTGGATGTGGCAGAGTTAAAGATGTTAAGATTTGCAATTGTGACTAGGATGGATAGGATTAGGAATCGGTCAGCTCATGTTGGACAGTTTGGAGACAAAGCAAGAGAGGGTTTGGACATGTGCTGAGGAGGATGATGGGTATATTGGGAAAAAGATGCTAAGGATGGAGCTGCCAGGTAAGAGGAATAGAGGAAGGCCTAAGATAAGGTTTATGGACGTGGTGAGAGAGGACATGCAGTGACAGAGCAAGATGCAGAGGATAGGAAGAAATGGAAAGAGATGATCCGAAAGAGAATGATGATCATAACGCAGTATATGCGCAGATTTGGGGTGTCGCTATGGGCACCCCATGTGCAAACTCATATGCAAATTTGGTCATGTACCAATGGGAAAGCACCTATTTGTTCAACAGTGAGTTTTTTAGGCACATTTTGCTATACAGACGTTTTGTGGATGATATACTAATTGTTTGGGATGAAACTTTAGATCTATTGAAAGATTTAGTTATTTATTTAGAGTCAACTACTATCTTTCTGAGGTTCACAATGGAAGTATCCTCTGTTAAGTCGGACTTTTTAGATATCACAATCTCTAGAGACTCAGATGGTTTGATTTCAACCACTCTGTACAGGAAACAGTGCTGGAAAAACTCATTGTTACACTATAACAGTATGCATCCCCATTTTGTGTTCCCTAATATTGTTAAAAGTCAACTTATGAGAGTCATAAAACTGTGTAGAAGTGATATTGACAAAAATATACAAATAGATTTTATGGATGAGCTATTTCGGGAAAGAGGCTATACTGCCTCTTTAATACAAGATGTGAAACACTCTGTATTAAACACAGTGGATGATGCTATAGTAGGTCCTAAAACTCCCAGGTATTCTATGACAAGATATAATAATACTAGACCTAAATATAATCAAACTAAGGTAGTCTTTACGACTAGATATACTAGTGATATCAAGTATATAACTAGTATTATTAGTAAAAACTGGAATGTACTATTAATAGATCATCAGTGTTCCAAGTTAGTAGGGCGATTCCCTAATTTTAGATATAGGAATAGCAAAAATCTAAAAAGACTACTATGTATTGAGAAGATTAATCTGCTAACTAACAGTGTAGATAGGCAGATCTTAAGACATGGTACTTTTCCATGTAACAGATGTAATATGTGCAAATTTATAGCTAATGAACACCAGGTCATTCATCCTAACCTTAACTATGTTTTTACACATAGTTTTTATGTTACTTGTGAGAGCGTGAACTTAATATATTTAGCTACTTGTACAGAATGTATGGCTTTTTATATAGGCATGACATCAAGAAGATTGAAAGATCAGATATACAATCACATTTATGATATTAGGAAAATGAATCCAAGTAACGCCTTGGCTAAACATGTGGCTATATACCCTGATCACACCTTTAAGTTTCGAGCTCTACAAGTTGTAGGTATTAACAAACGGGGGGGGTGATAAAATGAACTATTTAGAGACGGTTGAGTTGAATTGGATTCTAAAAATGAGGGCTCATATTGAGCCAGGACTCAGCCAATATGTTAGTATAAAACCTGTTCTGGTAGCACATAATTAATCAATTAATTGATTATAGTAATAATACTGTTGTCCCATTTATCTGCATTTGTATCTTGTATCTGTATTTTGTATCTGTATTTGTTTATTATTATTTTCATGCCAGATTGTACACACATCATATCTACCATGAGTTATGTGCATTTGGTATGATGTGTATCTTAATTCTATATACTTTATATGCACACAGCATTGCTATATATTTTTTATTTATTTTTTTATTTTACATTTGTTGACCGGGCTAGTCTAGCTGGACATACATCCGTTTTCAGTAGAGGCCCGGGGAGAAAAGCTCCAACACTAGCAGTAAACAAAAAATATAAACAAAACAACGATATGAATGCAAAAGTACAAAGTACAAAGGTAGCCTTGTTTAAAAACAAATGACAAAAACAGACAATTATATAGATATGCATCATATACAGTTAGTCTAACAAAAACAGATATGCAAAACACAAAGATAGAATTGAATGAGACAAAGAATTTATAGTATAGCCTATTTCTAAGATGTAAAATGTCAAAAATTGAAAGTCTTATTTAGAGGCATAGTCAGGGGGGAGGAGGAAAGTTAGGAGTAGCGGAGAAGCAATTTCAGTCAGGGTTAGCACAAGGACAAAGCCACTGAGTTTTAAGATGTTCTTTGATATGTTTTTTGAAAAGAGAGGTAGAGTTTTGGTTAGATATTTCATGAGGGAGTTGATTCCAGGTTTTTCCTGCAGTATTTGAAAATAGTGAGTCCCCAGCTTTATTGTAAGATTTAGTCAAGGATACTAGGAGTTTATTAGCAGAGCGTAGAGTAGCTAGGTTTTATAGGGTGAAATCAATTTAGTAAGGCTAGGGGTATTATCAGGGTAGAAAAGGGTCTTATGAATGATAAGTAACTGTTGATAGAGTAGGTGGTTATTCAGTTCTAACCAATCTAGTTGTTTGAGGTTAAGACAGTGGTGAGTTCTGAGGGAGTAGCAGTACTGAATCTAGCTATACTATTGTAACAGGTAGAGAGTTTGGTAATGTTATTTTTAGATAATTTAGTATATATAGCAGAGGCATAGAAAAGGGTGGAGATAAGGTGGGTCTGGGCAATGTTTTTCTAGCTAATGGGGTAAGGAAGGGTTTAATTCTATAGAGAGTACCAATTTTGTTGTTAACAGCTTTAATGGTGGTGTTAATATGGTCATCAAAATTAAGATGGTTGTCAATAGTTACACCTAATAGGCGAGTGGTCATATCTGGGTTAATATTGGTAGCATTATTAGAGGATATAGTGAAGAATGGTGTGGGAGATTTGTGAGTAGGAGTAAAGAGAAGTAGTTTTGTTTTTGGGATTAAGGAGGAGGCATTGTTGCAAAACCATTTTTCTACATTTTGGAAAACCGTTTGGGTGAGGGACTGGAGGAGGGAACATTTTTGCAGTGCAGATTAAAGTTGAGTCATCAGCATATTGAATGCAGGTGGCTTGAGGTATGTTCAAGTGTAGGTCATTGATAAATAATGAAAAAAGAAGGGGACCTAAGATTGAGCCTTGTGGAACACCAATATTTACTGGGAGTAAAGAAGATAGGTTATTGTCCCAAAGCACTGCTTGTTGCCTGTTTTGGAGATAACTCCTAAACCATTGAAGTGCTTGTGAGTCAAGAGAATAGAGATTTAGTTTGTCAAGAAGTATATTGTGGTTAACCATATCAAAGGCTTTTGACAGGTCTATGAACAGTGCGGAGGAAAAGAGGTTATTATTCCGATTATTATTTATAGAGTCAGTGAAGGAAAGAAGGGCAGTTGTAGTGCTGTGGAAAGGTCTGAAGCCATGTTGACAGTTGGCTAGAAGTTTATTTTGTAGAAGGTAGTTGAGAATTTGTTTGTGTATGCATCTTTCCATTATCTTTGATAATGGAGAGAGTAAGGCAATAGGGCGAAAGTTTGAAAGCTCAGTAGAAGAGCCCCCTTTATGTAGAGGAATTATGTGAGATATTTTCCATAAGGTAGGGATTTTTCCTTCAGAGATAGTCCTGTTTATAAGTATGGATATGGGGTAGGCTATAGCTTTTGCAGCAATTTGTAGGTATTCAGATGGGAGTTGGTCAGCAGATGGGGTACAAGGTTTAAGTTTTTTGAGAAGCTTAAAAATATGAGATGTAGCGACAGGTTGAATATGAAAGGTATTAGATGAGGTTTTAGAGGTATTTGGTAAGGAAGCAGTAGGTGTGGGTAATGAATTAGCTAGGGTTTGAATGGCTTCTGTAAAATAATTGTTAAAGGCATCTGGGATCTGGGTGGAATTGTTGAGGTTGAAGCCTGAAGGGGTAGGAGTAGTTGAATGTCCTGGTTTAAGAAGTTTATTAATACCAGACCAAAATTTTGAGGGGTTTGTTGACTGGTTTGTTGAAGGTGAAGATAAAATTCCTTTTGTCTCTAAGAGTATCTTTCTTGGTGGCATTTCTTAATTGTTTAAAGAGGAGGTGATCAGATGGACATTTGGTAGCTCTCCATTTGGCCCATATTTTATTTCTTAGGATCATTTTTTGCTTAGTTTGTTTAGTTAGCCATGGGGCAGATTTGGATCTTATCCTAGTAGAGCAAAAAGGAGCGTGATAGTCTAGGATTTTTAGAAAGTTGGTGTTAAAGTAGGTCACTGCCTCATCAAGTGCAAGGTGAGTCAGTGGAGACCAGTCACATGCTTGCAATTCATTCAGGAAATTATCAGGGTTGAAGAATTTTTTTGAGCGGGATATGTTGAGTTTATGGGTAGTTGGGATGTGCAATTTTTGTCTAATGACATATGTAAGCATATGGTCACTAATATTATCAGGAAGGGTTCCTGGAGTATAAATGCTAGGGTGGTTATTAATAAGGATCCAGTCAAGAGTTGTTTCTTTCCTATTTGGTTTATGGATTCTAGTTGGAGTGGTTATTAATTGAGAGAATCCAAAGAGATTTATGTGGTTAGTAGGGTGCTGGGATGAACAGGTTATCCAGTCAATGTTAAAGTCACCAAGTATAATGGTTTCTTGGGGTAGTTGGTTAGAAAGTGAACTAAGTAAGTTTTCTAGAATATGAGTATTGTTTCCAGGGGGAAGATATATACAAATTAGGTAGATAGATTTGTTGTTGTTAATTTGGAGTTTGGTAGATAATATTTCAGATTTGGAGTCTAGCGATGGAAGTTCATTATAGAGGGTAACTTGGAGATTAGATTTATAGATAATGGCTATACCTCCGCCTTTCTTCTTTATGCGGTCACGTCTAAGTATGTTATAGCCAGGAGGGGTAATTTCCTGGTCTTGTGTAGAGGGTTTTAGCCAGGTTTCTGTAAGACATAGAATATCAAATGAGTGCAAGTCCAGGAGTGAATGTAGGTGGTGTAATTTGTTATTTATACTTCTAATATTAAGGTGAGCTATTCAAGGAGTTAGCTGATTTAGTACAGGATGAAGGTGTAGGTGAAGGAGTATTATTTAGGTTAGATTTATTCTTGGTATTGGGACCAGGGTTAGGATGAACATCCCCGTGTAGGAGGAGGTGGTGCTGGGGATAGAATAGGAATTTAAGGATCTTTAGAGAGATATTAAAATTCTTTTTGTCTAAGTAGAAGGTGACATGAGTTGTTCTGTGGTATTTTGGTAGTAGATAGTGAAAGGTACAGGTTATGTTACTATGATTAAGGGTGTTGAAAAAAGAGGATGGTAAAGTTTGCTGGAGATGAAGATTTTGTTCATGTAAAGTAATGTTTTCAAAGAATGTGATAAAATAAGGTATGGATAGGGAGGCTATAGTAGTGGTAAAGAATAGGATATATATGAAAAAAGCTTTGTGTGTTGGAGACATGGTAGAGAGTAAGTATCAGATGAATGTAGTTTGTGGGAGAAGGTCAGTTCTAAGAGTAAGTAGAAATGTGCCAACTTACAGAGGAGGGTTTTGAGGGAAAAAAAAACAGAAAAGGCAATATGAGGTAAGAAGAATTTAAAATTAACAGGTAGATACTGGAGATAGCAAGTACAAAGTGTGGTAAGGCAAGGTAAAAGGAGAAAATAGAAGGAGAGGGAGAAAGTGATAGAGTTAAATAGGTAATGAAAGAGTTGGGAGATTGTTCTAGAGATAGTGTTATGAGATAGGAGGAGCAAGAGGAGGGGAGTGAAAAAAGAGATACAAGTTAAGGGGAGAGGCCTAGTAATTTGAAGGATGGAGATATATATATATATATATATTTTGCTATTAATAGACATTATATAGTCCATTGCTCTACTAGGCTATTTTATTATCTTTATTCCATCTTATTTGGTATGGATGTTTTATAGCTAAATATTTTTCATTTTATTTTTAGTTATTTAGTATTTCATGAAGTTTTTATACATATATAGTGTATATTTTAAAGGGTTGAGTGAACTGCTTTGAGTTGGCTCTATTTCATTTTTAATTCTATGAGTCATTATTTTATCACGCTGCTTTAATTGGTTTAACAGCTTGTTCAATCTATTCATTGATTCATAAATTAGTTGACTAATAATTGTATATAAGAGCTTTTGTTGAACATCAATGTTAAAACCTGAAGAAGCGTGTTGCATACACGTGAAAGCGCTTGTTTTATTGAATAAAATAGTTTATATTTCTTATTTCATTGTGGTGGTCTCTACCTGTGCTGTTTTGTGGACCGTCTGAAATTCGTATGAAGTTACATATATCGGTAACATATCTAAATATGATACAGTCTGCAATTCGTATGGAGTTACATGTATCGGTAACATATCAAAATATGATACCATCGGCAATTCGTATGGAGTTACATGTATTGGTAACATATGACTGCAAATTATTTGTTATAAAACCCATTGCTCCTACAACTACTGGAACTGTCTGGGTATCTTTCTTCCACATTGCCCTCATTTCTCCCTGCAAATTCTGGTATTTTATGATTTTCTCATTAAGAAAACACGGTACACACTGGATCTAGCAATTTCAATGTTCAATGCTACTTTTGTCTTCTCTTCATGGACTACTACATCTGGTTTTCTCACATCTATTTTTTTAAATCTTGGTTACAGATGATCCCAAGTGATATAAACTTCATAATTTTTCTATTATGCTTTGTGGTCCATGTTTCTAGTGTTTTTCTGCTACTTCAATATTATGTTTGCAAAATCTCTATTGCAACAGTCTTGTCATATTTTGTTGCCTTTCAGTATACAGTCCTGCCATTAGTATATCACAGCCAGCAACAAGACATGCAACTGTTTCCAATTCTGTTTTACAAAACCTACATTTGTCTCTTTCTCCCACAAGATCAATGGACTTGTAAACCACTGTGTATGTAGTCCACTATCTTGGGCTGCCAATATTAAACTTTTGTCTTTTGATTTAAATTCACCTTTCTTTAACCGTTCCTGCATTTGATCCCGATCAACATGAGGTTGTTCTGAGAGTTTTCTATACTTGCAACTATATTTATGCATTTTCCACATTTTTTGCCTTCTCATCTGATCCTTCACCTTGTATTCTTTCTTTTGCTTTTTTGGTACATTCAGTTGCTGCCTGATTTTTATCTACTTCTGGTTTGATTTCTATTCTTACTTGATGCATGCTTCTGCTAAACTAAGCAGGAAAGTCATCTTAGGCTTACTCTTCTTTTCACTATGTCTGGGTCTTGTGAGGGCTGATAGATATGCTGTCCCATAATTGCAGATCTATACATGTAATCAATTCTGAGGAAGCCCATACCTCTGTCAGAGCAAGGAATATATAATCTTGGTATGCACTGATTTTTATAAATCATTTGATGAGCATAAAGCATACTTCTTGTTTTCTTGTCCAAATTATCCAACACCTTTTGGGGCCAGTTAATCACTCCAAAAATGTCAGTTAGGTCAGGAAGCACAAATTGGCGTATAGCTTGAACTTTGTTCCTAGATATCAACACTGTTTTCAGCATTAATTTAAATCTCTAAAATATTCCATACTAAGTTTTATTCACATTTGTTCATGTTTTATTGTTGATCCTTCAACAATTCCCAAATATTTATACAGTCCCTTTTGCTCAGGTTCTTTTATATCACATTCCTGTTCCAAACTGATGTGTTTTTGGTGCTGCAGCTTTCCTGTTTTAAAGGTTGCATTTGCACATTTATCAAGACCAAATTACATTCTTATATCATCTGAAAAAGTTTTGACCACTTTCAGTTGCACTTTCAGTTCAGTATCTGATGAACTTTACAGTTTTAGATCTTCTGCATAAAGAAGTCTTTACAGTTTGTTATTTTCTGGGAGCCAAACTGTAGCCATGACCTAATCTGTTAAGTAAACAACCTCATGGGTTAAGGGCAAGACAAAATAGCAGCGGTGACAGAGTCACCCTGGAATATCCCCCTTTGAAGTGTTATCCCTGGAATAATCATTTTCCTTTATAATGGCTTAACTGCAAAGCAGTTTCCACTATTTCATGGTCGCTGTAATATAATTGGTCAGTATAGGGTATATCTTATACATTTTTAAGCACCTTTTTATCCATGAATATGGGATACTGTCAAATGTTTTTTTTTTAACATTCTATCCATGCCATACTTGATTCTTCCCCTTTTTGCAATTCTCCATTATGAATTTTTCTAACAAATAATTTGTTCCATACAACTTCTGTTATATTGCCATGATTGAGTTTTCTTCTAAATGGCTATAAACTCTGTCAGCATCAATTCCAGTGCATAGTTTATATTTTGTGAGAAGGAAAGTTATTGGTCTATAGTTTTTAGGATAGCTTGCAGGTTCGCTCTTAAGTAGGAGTATCGTTTTTCCTAATGTTAACCTGGCTGGTGTCTGGTCAGGGTGCACATATAAATAGTTCTTACTCATGGCTAAATCTTCATGTAGAGATGCTAATACTATGAGCCAGAAGTTAGGTACTGCATATGAGCCTGGGGTTTTCCAATTAGAAGCTTGTCTTAACTTTGTTTCAATCTCTCTGGCCATTACTTCATCCAATTTCATATCCTGTGCATTTGAACTTCTTACTCTTTCTTTTACTTTTTCTATCCATTTAGCATCTTTGTTATGTTCCACAGGATCTTCACAGATAATTTCTCCAAAATGTATCTATTTCTTTTTTTTTTGGTGGTATTTCATATCCTTTTGCCTTGTTTCCCCATTCTCTAAAAAACTTTATTGGGTCATCAGTAAATTGCTTATTTTGCACTTTTCCTTTATATTTATCTACATATCTTTTAAGTTTTTCTGTCTGTGCTGATATTTTTAGTTTATTATTTGTGATAGTACATGATAGATTCTAATCTGTTCTGATACTGTGCATTACTTTAACCACATCTATTTTTCTGAGTATTTTTGTTGATCTGTTCTCTCTTCTATAATCTTCTAACAGTGATACTTCCTGTCTTAATTGCTTTATAGTTTTCTCTATTCAGTACTTCCAAGACGGCATTCAATTTCTCCCCTTCCTTTCCCTTACCACCCTATGTTTTTGTGGTAAGACTTTATCAGTTGTTAATTTTGCTGCACAGTAATATAGCCTATTTACTTTCTTGTATTACATGAATCTCTAGAGACAATTCTAATTACTGTGGTCATTTGTTTTATTACACTTTTACTTTTATGGGTTTTATTGACTTTCTGTAGTCTATTTCTTTCTTTGATCTTAATATGTCTGTCCATTTCTATTAAATCAAACAACTGTTCTTTTAGATCATTTTCTTTTAAACTGCGGGCACATTCTTTGTTCTCCATTTCCTGCGGTTATCCTACAGATAGCTCTAGAGCATCTTCCTGTGTCACCTTCTCTTCAGTTTCATCCTGTGTCATCCGTTGCTCTTTCATATGGGAGCTCACTGGCCTAACACTCCACAACATTGACTGCATCAGAGCTGCCACAGTTTCCTGTTCCTTCTCTTGCTATGCAACTCCAACTGAATGTCTGTACTGGTTTCGTATGAAAGGGTCCAAAGTATTTTCGTATGGCAACTGATCAGATGTTTCCCACTGCACTGGTTTCTCCTTAATTTGGGGATCCATTCCTCTATCCTGCTGTAATATTATCTGAATTAGATTTTCTACACTAAATCCTTCACTTTGCAAGTAATCCATAACCTCAGTTTCTATTTCTTTAACTTTTCCATTGCAAATACCCTTTTCTATTTTTCCTTTGTTTTCTTACTGTTTGTATTGTAAAATGTTACATGTCCAGATGCCTTTGCAGGTATTTCTCTTCAAATATCTTTGGTGATGCTCTACTTGTATTGATTAGTTTTGCTTTCTCTTTTGCATAAATTTTGCACCATATTAAATCTCTTTCTTTCTTATGTCCATATTTCTTCTTCAGATGTCTCCTGCTCTGCCTATTTCTCCTTACTTTGGGGACTCATTGTTCCATCATGCTGTGATGTAACCTGTGTTAGACTTTTTGCACTAAATCCTTCACTTCACACATATTCCACAACTTTATCTTCTATTTTTTTAACTTCTGCTTCACTAATCTTCTGTTCTTCAGTCCATCTTTGTAATGTTATTTTTTCTTTATTGTGAAAATTTTCCATACCCGGATGCCTCTGCCTGCATTTCTCTTTGAATATATTTGGGGCTGCCTGTTTTGGCTGATTAATTTAGCTTTTTTCCTTTGTGTAAATATTGTACAATATCAGAGATCTCTTTTTTTCCCCATGACCATATTTCTTTTTTATATCTTACAAAAATCTCTACATTTTGTTCTAAATTTTTGTACTTCTTCAGTCGCTTTTATTTCCAAATGGCTCAAGGTTTCTTGGTGTGTGGTGTGTATGTATGTATATATATATATATATATATATATATATATATATTACACACACACACATATATGTTTTCATAAATCTGTTGTATTAATGAACAGAATTTTTTATTTGAAGTTTCTGACAGTTTTTCTTGTGGAAGTATTTTTCTTTCCTCTAATTTCTCTCTCAGTCTTTTGGTACATCTTCTGTCAGGAAATTCTGCTTCTTGCATAATATTAACAATACATACTTTTTTTCTTATCCTCAATAGTACACTATCATCTTTATGGCTCTTTTTTAGCCTATCAGTTTATGTGATTTTTGTGTACTGCTACTTACTTCTACAACAGGGTGACCATTCGCCCCCTGAGCGTGGCCTAACCCCATTGTAAGAATGTTTCCATGTCTTGTTTGATTCAACACTGTCATTTTTTCCAGACCTGGAGTCAGTGTGCCTACCTGGATTGGGTACTTTTTTTATCCTGGGTGTCGTGCGGCCAGCTATCTTTTTTTATTTTTAACCTACTTCTGTTTATGATGCATGCTACAGAAAATACAGTCTATATATCAGTGTCGTCTTGGTGAGATTTTGTGAAAAAAGGGTCCACCTCATGAAGGTACTCACCAAGACCTAAGGATGAATTAAATTCCAGCAATACTACTTCAGTTCCAACAATACTACTCAATTCCTGCATTACTAGTCTTGCCTCTCTATGTTCTGTCACCCATATCCCAGTAGATCTGGGGGCAACAATGTGGCTCAGTAGATAATAGTTCTGTCTCACAACTTCAGGGTCAGGGAATCATGACTGACATCTGGTTCCTATGTATAGTCTACATTTTCACTCTGTGTGTGCATTTGTTTCTGGGTAGTCTGGTCTCATCCTTCCTCATCAAACATATTACATGATCAGGTATTTTAAACTTTCCATATGGACTGCATTTAATTTACCCCTTCTTGGCTAGGTCATGGAAGAAAAGGGTCTGTGATACACCATTCACTTAATTAAAAAATTAACAGATTAAACTTAAAAAGTCCCGTCCATCCATATCTTATTTTATTATTATTTATTTAACATTTCTTTGCCGGGATAGTCCGAATGGACAACAAGTGTCTGTTTTCAGCTGAGTCCTGGAGAGAAAAACTACGCAAGTTTACAGAGAGAAGAAAAATTTATAAAAGAGATATTAGAGAGTAGTAGCATACAGACTGTAGACTTTACAGCAGTTAATATACAATAAGAGGATATTACCCCTTTTGGTTGAAAACACAAGTGTACAAAATATACAATGAGAGTAAATAAGAACCTGGTAGAGCACTGCAAGATAGTTCACAAGCTGATAAAGTGTATATAAATGTTTAAGTTTCCATATGTACATTCAAGCAAAGATACATGAAAGAATATATATATATATATATATATACACATACACACATGTGCACATACATACATATATATACATACATATATATATATATATATATATATATATATATATATATATACACACACACACACACACACACACACACACACACACGGTTTCACTTCATATAATCGCAAATCTCGAATTTCAGCATTTCGACTGCATAAAGCTGAAACCATCAGAACACCAAATCCCCACAAAGCCGAAATTAAAAACCCAAATATACATACACTACACCACACTCAAACCACAACACCTACACCACAAAAATCATAAACACAACAAAACACCACACATACACATACCTACACTAAATATAAGCAAGGGGCAAGCCTCCCTGCACCCTCCACATGGGGGGGTTGTGCCCCCCCTTATATATACTAACTCCGAGATTGCACAGAGAAAAAAAAATAAAACTCAAACACACACATTCTACAGTCCCTCGCATGCACACACACAAACACACACACACACACACACAATCAGTTACAAAAACGCTCACATACACTCACTCACTCACCTGAAAGTCTGAACACCAACATCCCAAACAAACACTTCTCATAACGTAGCGTCACTGCATAACTGCGGAGTCAACATATTCGCTTTCGCGCTTATGCACTTTCGCTATTCTAAAGTTTTGGCTTCATACACTCGAAATGCTGAAATTCGAGATTTCAGCATTTCGAGTATATGAAGTGAAACCACACACACACACACACACACACACACACACACACACACACACACACACACACACACACACACGTACATACACGCATATACAGGCGATTGCTCACACATGGATAGGTACAGTAGAGCATGTTGTTTGTGTTGTCCAGGACAGATGGGGTGTGGACGAGGCTTCAGGGGGTCAATTACAGTTGCATAGATGGTTGGTGAAGACGTGTGTTTTAAGTAGGCTTTTGAAAGAGGGTGTGGAGTTTTTGTAATCTTAACTCATTTAGCTCCTTTTTACACCTTCTAACTCTCACCTCGCTGTAGAATCCCCTTTCTATGACACCCCATTTTGACATCTTCCAAAATACCAGTCTTTTGCCTCTCACTGATTTTTTTCACCTGTCTTTCAAAAAAGATGGCCTTTTTTTCTTGATTTTTCTTCCTCATCCATTAATGTAAACTCTATTAATTACTTTTATCTTACCTCATAAACTCTCAACAGTATACACTGTGTCATATCTGTCCTAGCTGTCATTCACCATTTCATGATATTTAGGATGTCCACCTCTGTATTTCCAGACTTTGCCAAGTGTATATGCAAAAGCACTTAGTAATATTTGCAGCCATCATCCCTTGCAGAAGCAACAGCAGCTGTAGTGACATAGGTGCAGCCAAGATTCTGAGAACAAACACAAGAATAAATAAATGAAAAAAATGTATGCATAAAGCCTCTGAAAATGTTCCCATAATACCAGGGCACCATATTTATACATGAGGTGCCATCCGTCTGTAGTTGGGTCTTCACTGGGCATTATTTGTTTGGATTAGTAGTAACTCAGAATCTTTTGCTTGACATCTGAAAACAAACAATAAAACCAATACCATTGCTTGTTCCACTTCTAATAAAGTAAGTTAAGTATTTTCTTTGGGTTTTACTTGGCTCTTCCAGCTCATAAAGTACAAGTGTTTAAAAATCCAGATAAATTAAATATATATGTCACGGTTAATGTTGTTGCATCATGGGATGTTGATATTGGGAAGTGCACACTTTTCATTGTACTGCTGTCCATGTATCATGGAAGCTAGAGTTCCATATCAACCAGTGAATCTAACTTGCATCTGGAGGGTAGTGGGAATGTAAGCACTGCACATAAAATTTATACAATGCATGTTAAAAACATCAAAGTGAAAAACATTATGAATGAAGATGTGCCTTCAAGTATGAAGTGGAACTGCTATTTTAATGTCAGTTCCTAAAGCTGATTCACAGCTGAAGCAGGTGAAATGGCAAGATTACTGGTGCTTAGGTATTCTGTCTTGTAAAAAAAAAAAAAAAAAAAAAAAAAAAAACTGAGTGTAATTCAAGTATTGTGACATGTAACCGTTTTGTATTCGGCAACAGCCATAGCATGGTGTTGCACAGCGCTTTAGCATGAAGACATTTAGCCCTGTGTAGGGCTAGCTCTGCAGCTGTACCGAATGCTAATGAGGCAGTCTGGGGAGGAGCAAATGTGAATTAGTTATGTGCTCTCTCCCATGAACCACCTACAGGAAGGCATCTACATGCCGAGTGATTCAAGATGTCACTCGGCTGAGTAAATCAGCATAGCTGGCCCCACAACATCAAGGTAATTACCATGGCCATAAGGCCATACTCAATTACTCAACATTGCTGTGGTACAGGAATCAGGGGTGGGGGAGCCACCAGACACCAGGTATAACCCAACAGTGAGATGCCGTAACTGAACTGACACCAGTACAGGGATCGGGGAATGAGGTGAATCACTAGACACCAAGGATTACAGTACAGCCATAATAGCACTGACTTCAGTATGGAGCTTTGGGGGTAGGGGGATATTAGACACTAGAGACTACAGTACCTTCAAGTGCCATAAGGGCAATAACATCAGGACAGGGATAAGTGAGTGAGAACAATAGAAATCAGGGCTTGCATTAACTTTAAGTATCATCCCAGCATGACATCAGGATGGGGATTGGGAGTGGGGGGGGGAGCACTAGACACATGCAGTAATGGCACTTTATCTTTTATGGGGATTTAGCAGGGGCACCATAGGAGAACAGACAGGTCTGGGACAGGTACAAAAACTGTTGTGCTTATGAGTAACTATTGGGGGAATGCCAATGTGTTCACATACAGAAGTTTACTATCACAACTGGTCTGCACATTGCAGTAGTGACTGCAATTCAGACATGCAGATTAGCTGATAATGACTTATTTCCATATCATGGCTGATGTGTCTCTGAATCTCAAAATACAGCAATGTGGGAGCAGGGCCTTTTAGCATGAGCAATTCAGCTTGCATTAGGTCCTTTAATGAATGCCAGGGATAATTATGTAATATAAGCTATCTTATGCCACTGAGGACAGAGAGCATGCATGATTCTGGATGTAAAGTGCAAGTTTGCTTCTTCATTTCTAACATATAAATTCCTTTAACTTATTACAAACATTTAGCTTTTTATTTGGTTAGATATCAATATCTTCCTGAAATATGTAAACAGAAGTTCGCATATTTCTTGACAGAAGCTGAAGAGCCAGAAACAACGCATTGCAAATAGTACAGTTATGTAAGCAAACATACCATAACAATGGATGTCTGAATGATCACTGCTAAAGTAGCCTTAGATATAAAGGTTGCATACTGTCATGGATATAACAGCTGGCCATCTTCCAAATCTTCAAGGCACCTTCCACGTGTCCAAACTATCAGGCACCACAAGCTAAGCTGACTAAAAGACAATTTTGGGCACCATGCCCTTCAAAGCTTTCCTGCTAACAGAGAGAGGGAGACTGAGCCCCAAAAGGACAATGATCAGAACAACAACAAATAAATGTCCACACCCTGACATCACGACAAAAACAAACACACTAAAAAACAAGGGGGGTGGAAAGGCTTCTCCAAAGCTAACTTTGAGATCCTAAAAGCAGAGGTGGCTAACTTCACGGCACCCATGCAAATGGAGAATAGTTGCATGACTGCAGAATCATACACCAATGTACTGTACGAACATGTACACAAATGCATGGATCTTGCCATACCCAACAGAACCAAGATACACTCCTCCAAGAAAAGGAAGCCAATCTGCTGGTCCTCTGCCATAAACAAACTCTACAACAGGAGGAGGAAACTGATGCAGAATAAGGTGAAGTCCCAAGACTGGAAAAACTCCCTTATCTGCCTTAACAAAAAGTTGAGATTCCTCATCAAATCTTCTAAAGATAGGTATGAAAACAGAATTGCAGCAGACAGTAGAGACAACCACAAGTCCTTCTATAGTTATGTAAAGAATCTCCACGGCAATACCCAGATTTTCTCTGAGCTACTGCACAATGGTACCTCCTATACTGAGCCAACAGATTTTGCCAGTATACTGGCCGACAGATTCAGTGCCAACTTTACCCCCCCTCTCCCCCCACAAAGGACCAATCACAATACCAGTAGATTGCCAGGCACCCAGTATTACTGCTGCACAGGTTAAAACATCACTGTCCAAGGCCAAGAATACAGCTTCTATGGGACCAGACAATATCCCTGGTTGTGTTCTATATGAACTACAGAGTGAACTGGCACCTGTGCTCTGTTCAATCACAGCCTCACCTCAGGCTTTGTCCCTGCTGAATGGCGCACTGCTACAGTTATCCCTCTCCACAAAGGTGGGGCAACTACAGACCCTGGGAACTATCACTCGATTAGCCTGATGAGTCTGATATGCAAAGCTATGGAATGCATCATCATGGACCTAATAAACAAGGATATAGGGAATCTCCAAACTCTGGATCCCACACAGTTTGGTTTTATGAAGGGTAGATCATACCTGCTCAACTTAGTCGACTTCTCTGAGTCAGTCACCAGAGCTGTGGATGAAAGCAAGGTAATTCATACAGCCTACCTTGATCTGGTCAAGGCTTTTGATACCATTCCACACTCAGGAATCATAGAAAAACTCACTACGCTTGGCATCAACCCCTATATCACTAGATGGGTTGCAAACTGGCTCACAGATAGAACTCACAGTGTGAAAGTAGCTGACTCCAAGTCAGACTGCCAATTAGTCACAAGTGGAGTCCCACAGGGTTCGCTACTGGGTCCTCTCCTGTTTGGTATCTACTTCTCTGAAGTCCAGAGCAACATGAAGGGACTCTGGCTCACAAAGTTCGCAGACGATTGCAAGTTGGGAGCTATTATTAACTCACCAAGTGATGCTGACATCCTACAGAATGGCCTCACTGTGACCAACGACTGGTGTCAGAACCATGGCCTTAATTTCAATGCCAAAAAATGTGTCGTCATCCCCTTTGAGAAAAACCCAGTTCCCATGAATTACCACATTGATGGTAGTCCACTGAACAGAGAAGACATAAGAGATCTGGGAACACAGTTTGACAGCAACCTCTCTTTTGATCACCACATTGCCACTGTGGTCAGAAAGTCCTTCTATGTGGCACATCTCATTTCTAAGGGTTTTGAATCCAGGAAGAAAGAAGTCATTGTGTCCCTCCCTCTACTCTTCCCTCATTAGGCCAGTCATCGATTACAATGCCCGATTTGGCATGTACCTCACTAGACACCTGCAGCAACTGGAGAGGCCGCAAAAGTACCTCACAAAGAGGATCCTAGGCCTTAAACACTTGTCCTATATGACAGACTCAAAAAAACTCCAACTATTCTTTGTCTCATATCGCCTACTTATAGGCTATCTCTGCTTGACTTACAAAGCCATGTCTGACTCTGTTAGAAATGCTACATCTAAAGAAATCCCAGTCCCTCCATACCACACTCTCCAAGAGACCTCAACCTCATTACCACAATTAACAGAACATGCTGGAGGGAAAGATTCATAACCCAGAGATCCCCATGCTATGGAACTGACTTCCCATACATATCAAGCAGAGCACCTCGCTGACCCTCTTTAACAGAAATCTTGATAAGTGGATGGGAAACAGAAAAATTCACCCCCGGGGATAACACCAGTGGCTCTACTCGACAGAGGCACTGGGAACTAAGGTCGGGGGGCACTATACCAGGGTAATCCTATGGCTAGGCTTGTAAAGGCCCCAGGGCCATTAGCCTAGTACATACCTATGATCAGTCAAACATCTGTTTACTTGCACAACTGTATTATGTTGATTGTACTGTTACTGCTGCAGTAGGCTTAGTTATATGGGTATATTGCTTTAGCTTAATGCAGTTTGCTTTAGCTTAATGCAGTTGGGATGTAGAAAGAGAAGAGTTCAGGAGCCCCTGGAGAATAGTCCTAGCAAAATCTGATCTGTACCTAGTATGGAATTAAGCTTATGGAGCTTTTTAAAGGTATGTACAGAAGACCAAATAGCAGCTTTAAGAATACTTCTAGATTACTTTAAGAATCCAACCCTTTCCAAAAAGCCATAAATGAAGCCAAGGCCCAGGAAGAGTAGACTTGACCATGTCTGGAATAGATTTGTTATGGTAAGTATAATAAAAGGTAAAAGCCTTATACAACCATTTGGAAATAGTCTGTTTTGACAAAGGTTGCCCCTTCTTACCTTCACAAGAAATGAACAATTGATCTGAATATTTGAAAGATTTAGTTCTGGCAAGATAATACCAGAGTTGTTTGAGGACATTCAATGCATGGAGTAATCTTTTGCCCTTATTTTTAGATTTAGGTAAGAACGGGGAGATAGATTTGAAGTAAATTCAGATACCACTTTAGGCACAAAAGCAGGATTAGTTCTCAAATAAACTCTGTCCCTGTGATAAATGAGAAAGGGTTGACTCACCATAAGCACTAACAACTCAGATTCCTTTTTTGCAGAGATCAGAGTAAAACTGATTCCCATGTTAAGAACCTAAGTCAGTCAGGTCAGCTGGTTCAAACTGGCTATCTTCTCTAACACAAAATTAAAATTCAAGGGAAGGGCCAGCATTTTTCTTGGGGGCCTCTTATGCAAAACCCCATTTAAAAACATTATGACAATAGACTGCAATGAAAGAGGTGTATCCACTGGCAGACATGCTAATTAATGAACCTTGATAGAGGAATAAGAAAGGCCATAGGATAGTAATTCAAACAAATATTGTAAAACCAGAGAACAACTTAGCCACGAATGGGTATTAGTTATGTTGCTGGCATCAACTAAAATCCTTTTCCATTTACTAATAATTTTCTAGTAGCACATTTTCTTGCCTCCATTACTACCTGCTGCATGTCCTCACTAAACAGGAGCCTAAAAGGAATTAGGATCCTATCATACAGGCAGTTAATTGAAGTTGGTTGATATGAGTGTATCAAACAGCTCTGCTGTTGTCCGAGTAGATCCGGTCTGTGAAGAAGCTTGTGGCAATTGCCACTGGCCATTTCTATAAGAAGGAAGAACAATGGCTGCCTGGTCCAGAAGGAAGTCAAAAGAATGTTCTTTGGGAATTCCTTCTGAATCTTCAGAAGTACCCTGGGTATTAGTGAAAAGGGTAAAAAATCATATAGGAACATTCATATATAAGGAAAGGAAAAGGCATCTGTCTTCCAGGCCTTCTTATATGGAGTTCTGGAACAGAATCTTGCCAGCAGATCATTCAGACAGGAGGCAAAAAGTCAAACTGAGGATCTCCCCACAGATAAAACAAATCTTGGAAGAACCCACCCCCATCTAGTTTCCATTCATGAAGGTCTGCCCCGGTCCTGCTTAGCTTTTCTCCATACAGTTTAGCTCTGACAGAATGTAGGATGCCTGTAGAGTGAGACTGTGCTGTTCAGCTATATCCCAAGCTAGCAATGCTAGTCTGCAAAGGATTACAACCTGGTTCTCCTTGCTTGTTGATGTACCACATGACTGTCATATTGTCTGTGGTCCCAGAAAGCAAAGATAATTCACAGACTTGAGTGCCTCGATCAGGGCAAGAATCACATTGATATTTATGCACTTGCATCTGTTTTGGTGTCCCACACACCCTGCACTTTTATCCCTCTTGAAACTGCTTTTCAAGCAAAGTCTGAGGTGTATGTCATGACTGACTACTTTAGAACAGGAAAGGAGAAGGGGAGAACTGGATTTAAGGATAACTGTCTCTCCAGCAAATGATTTCTCTACTGACAAATCCTAGCACTGGGGATAGAAAAGATAAAGGCTGTGGGAGCTCGGATCAAAGAGATATCAGATACCACTGCACTGCAGCCTTGCTAGGGGTATTATGTGAATTATAGATACCATGAGATCAAACATCCTGAGGTATTCCCTAGCAGTGACCAAAGTCTGAGTGGAAAACCTTAAAAATACAACCACATACAGAACTGTTTTTCCTGTGGAAGAAAAGCTCTGCAATGAAGTGTGTAGTTGACATCCCAGGAGCACAACCCTTTGTGAAGGAGTCAAGAAAGACTTTTGAATATTGCCCTGGAATCCCAGCTTGTGTAACAGATCTTTCACCCAAGACAGAGATTCATTGACATTTTGGAAAAGACT
This sequence comes from Protopterus annectens, assembly GCF_019279795.1. Taxonomy (NCBI): domain Eukaryota; kingdom Metazoa; phylum Chordata; order Ceratodontiformes; family Protopteridae; genus Protopterus; species Protopterus annectens. Next base: position 155,655,449 of record NC_056738.1, on the reverse strand, counting down.
CAGCAAAGATAAGCTAGTCAACTAGGTATTGAAAAATGCAAATACCCTGTAGCTTGCAATGAGCTATAACTAGAGCTAGACACTTTATGGACATACATGGTACAGTAGATTGTCCAAAGGATAAGGCAGTGAAAGTACAGTTGTGTAAAATCTTACCGTAACAGTAGATATCCTTCGTTTAACTACTGCAGTATTAATAACCAAAGGGATCTAATGCCAAGAATAGCTCATCATCCATCCAATACAGCAAAGCCTTTAGTATTTATAAGTGTCACATGTCACACTGTGACTAAGGGAGATGCTGCCAGCACAGCTATCTGGAATTTTGTAAATAATTATATGTCATTTGTGAATATCAACATGATTCATATAAACTGTTTGTGTTACAAGTATATTAGAGCTGCATGTCATATAAGATGGTTTGTACAGAAGTGTGCTGAAGAGGTATTTTACAAAGTGCTGTTTGAAATGTATCCACACTGTACCCTACTGGAATAGAAAATAAATATGCATACACTATTGTAACTGATTAAATGTATATGTTTTAAGAGGGAAACTGGGATACAGAAGGCTAACTTGCAAAACTTCAGAAAAATAGCTGAAATTAAATTACTTTATGGCTGGGTCATAAAAAAGATGTTATCTTTCAGTTTCAGTGCAGCAAGACACACAATGTCAGTGCTGAGAAGTTTTTTGTATTGTCTTGGAAGTGTTTTATTGTTTTATGACTTCCAGGATCTGCAAATATCTGAGGGAAAGCCTTTGTTTATGTATTTTCACATATAGATGCAAATACTGCTAGCTTTCAGCAGTGGGGGGGGGTACCTGGGATAGAGTCAGATGACAAGAAATGATGTCATTCTGCAAGCTATCTCAGGAGTAATATTTGAGATATTAATTTTAGAACTCTCTGAGAAAGACTCTGTATTCTTTGACCTGACAACATCAGCTAGGGGATCTATTCACCACATCTGCCTTGCTGCTCTAATTAAGTGTACTAGGGTATAGTAATTCTCTTAGATATAGTCAGGAATAAGGTATAGTAATTCCCTTAGATATAGTCAGGAATATGGCAAAGTCTAGCTTAGATGTTTTTCTTTATTTGAGACTGTCCTGCAATGTTGTTTTAAATATTTCCTGTGATATTGAATTCTGGTGTAACTGTAAATATATATTGAGTATTTTCGTGTTCTTTTATTATTTATTATTAAATATATTTAAAAACAATGAGTAACAAGGTCACACGGGCAAACCAATCAGTGGAAAATCTAGCTTGGCTAGATTTTTCTTCTGCTTACTAATTGGTTTGTCTGTATGACCTTGTTACTCATTGTTTTAGTTTGTTAGTTGGGATATTTTGCAGATACTCTAATAGTTATGTACATCAGCTGTGTAGGACAACCCTGTACTTCCAAAAGTTAGCCAAACAGTCCACTTATACTCTGCTGATGAGGCCATAAGAAGGCTGAAACATGCATGGCCACAGCTTATTTGTCCATAACAGACAAGGGCACAGGAAAATAACTTTCTTGGGTGGCGTAAGCCAGGGAACCTTGTTGGCTAGGCTTACTTAGGACCTTGGGCCAATAGCCTAGTACCTACCTATGAACCTATGAAAAAAGAAAAAGTAATGGGCATTCAGAACTGCCATATAGCTGAAACACCTGATGTCCTTAAAAGGTCATTTGCATATATCCCATGTTACCTCTAATACAAGATGTTTTAAGGAATCACACAGTGGAAAAGCTAGCTTTGCTAGATTTTTTTCTTGTGACGTTTACTGATTGGTTTGTCTGTGTGACCTTGTTACTTCTTGTTTTAGATCCTTATCAGAAAAGGTATGCTCAAATTAAATGCTTAGCAGTAGTGGGATCAACTAAGGCTATAGCTGCTGGGTCAGGTTTGGGAATAGTATAACATTTAAAAGTCTGAGGAACTTTATACATCTTATCTGCCTTTTCAGGGCCAGATAGCTGACTGTTAGGAAAATTGCAGACAGTGACACACATCTAAATTAGACAGAACAGGAGGAAGGGTGTAGGTTCTGGAAAATCCTTCTGTAACAACTCATAGTATTTTCTGGTGAACTAACAAGCCTCCCACTGAAAACCCTGGCACATTCTAGCAGTAGTCTTAGAGAAAGACAACCCCCACATGGAGAATCAGAAATTGAGCTCTCCTCTGAATATAAATCAGAAAATCTGAAAAGAAAACCCAGCAGCTGTCCCTTCATCTGCCTTTTCAAGTTCAGAATCTTGAATCTCTTCAGGACTAGAGGTATCCCAGTTTCTTTTACCAGAAGGATCAATAGCCTGAATTAAAACCTGAGCCAGACCCAGTAAGCTATTACAGTCCAAAGGAATCTGAGGAAGGGTAGATTCATACTTAGTTCTCATTTTTTGACAAGAAAAATGGGGTCATCCATGTTTCTAATGGCAGCAGCAGCATCCCCAGGGATGGGTACAACATTCTGATACAACACAGAAGCGCTTCCATGTTCCATTCCCCATGATGGACTTGTGTGTCTCTCCCTTGCCCACTGAGAAGACCCCAAAAGTCGCAGAGGACGTGGCTAACCTTTGGTCCATAGTGGCTGTAGGTGCTACACCAGAGTGATCTGGGATAAAAGACGAGTGGTCTGTGGTATAACAAATGGCTACATCAGTCACCTCATTGTGTTGGAGGCAAATTGCTTGTCTGCTGTGGTGGTAAAGACTGTTTGCTTAAATTTTGCTTTTTGTGGCTGGAAGAAAGACCGAAAATGGGACTGGTACTTTCTTCCATGGTCAAGCCAAAAATGGTGCCTCTTTCCCAGGGAAGACAAGCAGTACATGCTGGTTAAAACTTCAAGTCTTTAAAAGTTACTTTTTTTGACAGGAAAAAAAACAA